>NC_133797.1:35101395-35296395 GCF_043250625.1 Sebastes fasciatus
TTGGATTTAAAATGTGACGCAGACCCTTCGCCGTTTTCTGCTTTGTCATTTTGGCTCACTGCAGCCGGCTGCGTTTTGTTTTGGTTGACGGATACGTAACGGATATGATGTAACGTTACTTAGACAACAACAATAAAAGCGGTAACTTCCTTCTACCTCTGCATAGACTCAAATGAAGCAAATATATCGATTCTGGCATTAAAAAAATTGCAATACATAGGTGAATTTTTTTCCCATAACTCATTTTCTTTCCTGTTTCCATGTTTTACAAACTGAATTTTCCTAATGAAGCCTATGTCCGTCTCAACACACTGAGCTGTTGGACAAGTCCCATGCTGTAAATGGAAGACCAGAAAGCACTGAGTGTGAAAGAGCTTAACAACATGGGCCAGCAGTCATCTGGCAGAATGCCTTGAAAATGAAGAGGAGTGCTCTGCTTTTTAAGCACCTTTTTAAGACGATCAAAACCTTTGATAGCAGCAATGAAATGACGTCCTCCTGATAAGCTTCAGACATACGTTAGATGGACAACATGCTTGGTTTGGTCTGCCTGCTCTGTTGCTCTGTGTGTGGGGTGCTGATCATGACTGAGCACAGTAATGAGTTGAATGCTATTGAAGGCGTAGGAGTGTGTGAGTTTCAGTGGTGTCTGTGTGTTTGTGTGTGCGCTACCAGAGCAACAATCGAAACTGCCCCCTCATTTTTCACTTCCAACCACAACATCTCTTGATGACGACTCTCTAAACAAAACCTTGGTTCTTTACATATCCCATTATACCCATCTTTGGCTGATAATAATAGCACTTTGGTGCCTGGAACAAATCAATAGTTCCATCTCAAAGCTATTAGAAGACAGTCAATTCAAGTTCACTATCGAGGCATCCAGTTTGAAAAGGACCTTGGCTTCAACCTAACCATTCCAGAGATAGTTTAAAACATTGCACCATTTTCCAAAGAGTCTGCATGCCCAAACCTGCATAACGGAGCGAGCAACTACTACTATGCAATACCTCAGCAACAGCCTTGTTCCCAGTCCAAGAGTTCCTCACAATCCACAAGATGTGACCTAAATAACTAGCGTGTGTACACATACAACACATACGACAAGGTATTGCTACTACCCTGTCGTGTTTTCTGTCTGTCGGTGGTGCAACAAGTGCTTGCATACATGTGTATGTTGCAATGTGTCACCGAAAACTTCTGAGGGTTTTGTCATATAAAGTACTGTCAACTGGCCCAGCCGGGCTGCTAAAACTGAGAAACACAAAGTAGTGTACTCTCACTCACTGTCACAAATTAGCTGCGGTGCCAGACAGAATGTGAGTAAAGACATTTTGTCTCCTCGTGGATCTCACAAGAAACATGGAGGAAAATGAGCAGTTTCTGTGCCACAGTACATGTAAATGGTCGATACAACCTACTCTCTCTGCACCATTGAGAGCTTTATGGCAAAGCCAGAGTATCCACAGAAATCCTTTTAAGGTTTATGAGTCTTTGGGTTTCAAAACATTTCCGGAGTGTCCCAATATTTTTTAGATAATGTGTCATGCACCGTTGGGAGATGGTTGGCATGGGAGTGCAGGAAAAAATTCCACAATATTTCCTGGGCGTGTTATGGCGCAGCAGATAAGATCATGGAATGAAAGCCCCTAGAGGGAAGTGATGATAGGATTTGATTGTGGCACTGTGACAGACTGGAAGAGCCTGAAATGCAAGTGGACAAGAAAAGGGGTTTCCAAACTCCAGATTATAAGAGCAGTGAAATCAGATATACACTCTTCAGGGCTGGCAAGGCACCACATTCTTATTAGATAACATGGACTGTGGTACAGTATCGATGGGGAGGTAACAATAAAGAAACTGAAACCTCTGAGCCGATGCATTCTCTGTTACTGCACTCTATCAAAGGCAACAATTTCAAGTCTCTCTGAAGATCATCCATGGTAGAGGCCTCTGTTTAAGACCAGGTTTAACAACACACAAAATCTCATTGCTAGAAACATGAACATAAAAAACAGGATGTCCAAATGTATGTATTTTACATGGCTTGAGCTTGCTTGTTGATTCTGATGAAGCGTGTGTGACCTTAACTCACGTCTCCTTACAGTCACACAGAATGTAAACTTTCTAATTTGCACTGGGTCACAGTTTTCCTTGACACAGTCCGTTAACTCAGACAGTGACAGGTGTGCAGCTGGTGCAACCGACGTGCCGGTTCAACCATGCAGATGCAGCTGTTGCTTAGTTGTACAACGTACACCCGTTGCCTTCTATGCTTACACAATGTATTTCCTATTTTTCTGCATTGCCTTCACAGCTGCAGAAAGTTACGATGTGCTAATGAGGACAGTAATGAAAAACACCATGCAAAAGTATGTCATTATTCACGGCTTCCTCTTGTACACAGATGTGTGCACATACAGTTGATCTTATAGGGGGGGAGGAGGATTTTAAACAGGCACTGCATCTACAATGACGTAAAAAAGTGGTGATTTAATCTACGACGATACGCAGGCCCTACAAATAAAGGTGACATGCTGCTTCACACACAATATTTAGTCTGATAATTGTTTGTTAGTTAAATTAGCATTTCTTAAACTTAAACTCTGAATCTCAGGGAAATGTCTTCATTCTTTGATTTTGGGGTTGCTGGAAAAAAAATTAATAAATAATGCCTGACAATGACTGACATATTGGGACTTCGGGACATCTCTGACTACATAAATGCTGAAAATCAAACATTCTTACTGTATTAATTTACATATTTTCCAAAGTAAAAGTCCCTGGAAGTGCATGATTCAACTTTTTCCCATGGTAAAAAAAGTGATCAAAAATCGCAATAAATCGTAATATTGAATTGCAATACTTAAAAGGGACTGTTTGTAACTTCTTAACCGTATAAATCATTGCGGATCTGTGTCCCATGCGCGCTCACGTGTGGCTACGCTGTTCAGACAAGACTCCAACGCAAACTACACGGAAGCACCAAAACCGCAAAGTTCTATCTAGTGAAGCTCGTCTTGCTAAACAGTGTTGGCCGCGGTCGGAGGACGCGGGGGAGACCGTAGCTTTGGTCTCCAGGGCCTGAGTCTCTGCTGTACTCTGCTCCTCTGCTTGCCTGCCTTCACTCACACGCCGCGCTCGTTCTTGCTATTTCACACCACTCTCACGTGCATGAGCGCACACTACACACTACAGAAGACTTCGTAGCTGTGAGAATATCTAGTAAATGTACAGCAGACGTTTGTGCAGAAATAAATGCTGCAGCTCCTCCAGACCAACAGAGGTTTTTCCGTGTCTTGTGAAGTGATGGGGCTCCGCAGCGAGAAACGTTATCGTCTCCGACCAAAACTCCGGTGTCTCCCCTGTTCCCTCCGACCGCGGTCGGGAGACTGAAGCAGGAAAAGCCAACACTAGGATCAGCATTGATTCATGGAGAGACCTATCTCTGGTCAGCTAACATTACTGCCAAGCAGGTGAAATATAGAGTGATATTGTGGTTTTAGCTGACGTGTGTCGCCTCACTGTGTTGAGCGATGCTCGTTCATGTCTATGTAGAGCGAGCAAAGCGCGAGCCCGACGCTGGCTTTCGTTGACTTAACGGCCACAGGTGTCGCTGTTAACAAGCATTTCTGATTCTTACAAACAGTCCCTTTAAAAAAGTTAACAAAAAAATCGCAATAAATCGTAATATCGAATCGCAATACTTAAAAAAATCGCAATACATATTGAATCGGCACCCAAGTATTGTGATAATATTGAATCTGGAGATAGGAGTATGGTCCCAGCCCTAATATATTATGCAACTCCATTTGGTATCTGCAGTAACATTTTAAGCAGTAATTTAATGACTGACTTGACTGTCTTTATATCAGTCACCACTGAGTAAATCTAAAACATATATCTCTTTAAAATAACCTAACATCCTTCCGTTGGGTAATCTGTACAAAATGTGGTTTATTTCCGTCAAGTTCAGATGTAAATGTCAGTGTCAATTACGGTCATAACACTCCCTCCTACAGTCTCTGAAAAACAAATGGGAGGAGTGTAAAACAACAAATGTGTCGGCACATGGAGACTATAATTAACTTAACTGGGATAACAGGAGGAAATATGAGATGAATTATGGTTACTCGTATATATTTGTCCCGGCGGGTAAACGTTAGAGTAACGTTAGAGTAACGTTAAAGCAACGTTAGAGTAACAAAGGGCTTGTCGAGGCTCGTCTACCGTTGGATGGAAACCACCGTTTAAAAGCTAACATTGTACAGTTAAATGTCATTAACTGTTTAATAATAAAAGCTTTACCTCTAATACTGAAACTATATTTAACAGAGTACTTATGAAAGATGATTTAATGTGTTTTAATTTTAAAAACTCGATAGTGGCCGTTGGCCGAAGTTTAAACTTTTAACGGCTTTTTAACGGTTCAAAAACAGACGTTAACTTCTGAGGAGTCTCGTTCCACTCACCTCCGAGAAGAAACAACCGGGCTGTCATTCATTAGAAACACGGTGAAATATGTCCGAAATGCAGCGATACTGTAAAGCTACTGTCACTACTTCCCTCTTCCCCTCCCTCTTCTTCTTCCAACACCCAACATCCTCCGCGGAGGAGCACAGGAGGGGGCGGAGTTACGAGTCGTCGTGCCCACAGAATAAGAGCCTGGCCCGGGTCCAACTCCTTCAACAGCAGCGGTGTAGAAACTACAGGATCCAACAGTCCCGTAGTAAGTGATTAACTCCTACACACACACATACTATTACTGTACATACATACAGCATACTGCGCTGCACGGTTCTCTGTTTAGCTCCATACATTAGTGGTTTTTAATAATTAATGCCCAGCCAATGTTTGTTTTTATTACTGTGCAACTTTCAACAAGCAATTCTCTAGAAAGAAATGTCCTTGTATGGACAGCACATGGGACAGTAGTAAATAGTGTGTCATAATGTATGGAAGCAAAGAAAGGCCATCATAATTTAAATTTTATAAGCAACTGAATACCTTGTTGTGAAACTAACCATACAGAATACTCAGATGTTCAAGTTCAATTTTTTTTTTATTTGGAGTACCTTGTTTTTCTGAATTTGTTTCTGAATTTTTAGATTAAAAAAAATTGAGCAAAGCAAATATTGTTTATATATATTAGGGATGCTCATTTTGAAAAATGTTCCTAACCGAGAACCGACCCCTTTGTTAACCGATTATTAACCGTTAACCGCCTCGTACCAGCTGCAGAAGCAGATAAACAGATATTCGTTGACGGGGGTCCCCAGTTCACCCGTCCGGGAGCGTTAACTTAGCAGCCACGATGCTAGTATTAGGGCCACATTGAGGAAAAAAAAAAAATCTGAGATTTCGAGAATAAAGTCATAATATTACGAGAATAAAGTCCTAGGTTTACGAGAAAAAAAGTTGTAGTATTATGAGAATAAAGTCATAATATTATAAAGTAGTAATTTAATGTGTTCTTTTCTATTTTTCTCGTAAAGTTATGACTTTATTCTCGTAATATTACGACTTTTTTCTCGTAAAGTTATGCAGCGTAACCTGACCCTAGTGAGGGTCGAGCCCTAAAAATGCTAACCCTAACCTTACAGTTCCCATAATCGATAGTGCCTTTAATTAGAAAACTCTAGACCCCTAGTTAGTAACACAGGCTTTCTGTAAAGCCGTTGAAGTCTCAAGCACCAGTCCAAGATAACCCTTCCAACATCGGTTATTTTCTTAGACTTTAAAGAGCCCCGCCAGACTTTTACAACTGTTCACAGCCTGATAAGCACTAACCATGACTAATAAACTCATCTATGCCAGCTATAAAACTGAAACTTGTACTTGTACGTTTTTCTATTTGCTGTATTTTTCTTACTGTACACTTTTGCAGCGGGATCCCAGTGTCATTTCAGGCTGAAAGGTGATCATTCATACACTATAAGTTTTTGATTTACATGTTAAGTTCCTCCAGTACATTTCTCATGAAAGTGGTAATGCATATTTATTAAAACTGGGCCTAAAGCAATGTTTTCCAAAGTGGACCTAATACTGTTCAAGCTGGTTAACCACAGGATCAAGACACAAAACAAATTGATTATTTAGTTTTTTTATTAATACAACTTGCAGGTCAAATTATTTACCAACCTTTAAAATCATATTGTTTAAAATCATTATTATTCAATAAAACATTATCACACAAATATGTTTAACAAAGAGCTTAGTCATTACATATTGATAATCTGGCCCTTACGGCAGAAATAAATGGATCAAAAAATCATACAAATACAGAAATTAATTACTATGAGCCTAATTACAACTAATTACATTAAGAAAAGACAACTTCCTCAGGCACAACAGTCATTACAGTCACAAAACAAACCTCATTACATTTTATGAGTCATTCTGTTGCTTCTTTTATTCACCAGCCCCAGTGTCTAGCATTTAAACTGTTGGATTTGGTTGCTCCATGATAAAAAATAAACTACTGCATGCTGAGATAAACCAATAGCACAAATCTACCAATTATATTAAGTATTATAAATTTATGCTTGATGAATCAGTTTATTAATGTTATATTTTTTCTGTTTTTTTGTTTCTGAAACTGTAATAACAGAAAAGGAAGCATTAATCTTTAAAAAAAAAAAAAAAAAAAAAAAGATCCAGATTGCACATAAATTATTTCATCATATATGAATCAGAAAAATTCCGTCAGCAGGATTTGAACATCGCAGCATATTAACAATGGATTTATTTAAAGTTTTGAGTTTGAAATGTGCTGGATTAAAAACTAGGAAAAGAATCCATGTAGATGTTGGCCGGGGTTTTTAGTACCCTTCGTTATATCAACCCCACACAGCAGGGAGGGAGAATACTAATTACCATATACAGTGAATATGTGGCCGCATTAAACATTCGATAACTGTCAGAAATTCATACTACGCGTCTTTGCAGGTGCTTTTTACACATTAAAACATCCTTCACCATTATCTGCAAAAAGCTTTCTGTTCCACAAACACAGAATAGTGTCATCGTTCATTCTAATGATCGAACACACGGCTTGTCAGAGAGCCACCATAGCTCAGAAATTGAGGAATTCTGAACAAACCACCCTGAAGTGCTTCATTTCAAGTCTTTGTAAATCATTCCACTGTCTCACATATATTATCTCTTGATGGGTCTCTTGGTGCCTTCAAATGGGGTCATGTTTACCGTGTTCGCGAGTTGAGTCCATATGAAGTGGAAAGTTTCTGAAAGCTCAGAGTTCACGAGTTGTGACGTGTTTGTTGACAAAGTCAGAGATGGCAGAGGCCATGGAAGTTAATTTTTCGGTGCATAATAAGTTAATATATTGAAATTTTAGTCTTATATTGTTTTTGTTCGTAATTGTATAATATGTCTGATTAAAATGTCATTATGCCTTTGCATTTCCTGCATTATGTTAGCCACTTGCTAGCTTGCTAAATTGTTAGTCTCTGTGGCTTCTAGACGCCGACAGTAACATTAATAATGCCGTTGCTTAGCAGCGGTGTCTCACGACTTAACCACTTGAACGCCAAACATACATATCCATGTTTACTTCCTGTCAGCTGATGTCGTTCACATCCACTGCAACAGGAAATAAACTGGGACACATCTGGCTTGTGTTTACACCTGTGAAATGGTCTATTGAGCTCAGCTTGTATCAATGGAGTGCACTTACTGTAGTACTGTACTGTATACTGTATATAACTTACACACAAGTATCTGTGAAGTGGATCATTAAAGTATGACAATATTATTCATTATATTGCAAGAGATGTGACAGGTGGTGGGGCTGAAAGTAAAGGCAGATTGTTTTACCTTTGTGATTGAAATACAGCAACTGGAAGATTTGAAGTGCTTTTGGGTGAACTATCGAGGAACGGTTCCATACAATGTAGAACAGTGACTTTTAAGGCGTAGTTATTAAAAATTGTACCGCTCTGAAGCACAGATGAACTTGATGCATATGCAGAAGTTTTATCTACTGACGGGTTCAAAATGGCATCATGTCACAGTATTTCACAGGGGAATATTTTTATATCTTCACTTCATGTTTCTGTTGGCTCTAATTTGCTGATTATCCAGTGCAAACTAGATTATGGCTGTCTTTTAAGTCAGTCATATTACACCATTATTCACGGGTATGGAAGGTATGGGGGTTGAAGAAGAAAAGTTGCATCAACCTTGTATAATTCCTTCTTGATGCCTAAAGCAATTAATAAAGGTCGTGGATAACAATTATAACAGACAGCACAGTGTCTTTCTTGGTCCTCGTCGTCAGGGGAAACAACCAAAATGCTTTTGCTGTTGGTTTGTTCCTAACATAAAACGCTCTAACATTATGTAACGTTCATAATGACATTCTGTTCTTGTTAGGCATTTCTATCTTGGCTGGCTCGCACAGAGGAGCCATCAGGCACGCAGCAGAAAGTGAACAAAAGATGGGGGGGAAAATGAAATACTAAGACACTTCACAATGGAATTTCTCTAGAGAAAACATGGTCATCTAAAACTGCAAATACGTGATTGTTTTCAGTATTCTTAAAGCTATTTTTTGATTTCATTAGAGATTTTTAGATAAAATTTTCATTCCTGGTTTTGCTTTCATTCTCCTTAAATCATTAGCCTGCATCATCTTCAGATTGTTTTAGGTTGTCCGCCCTGCTTACAGCTCACCTCCATCATCCCCCATCACCCAAGAGAACAATGTATACAGCTCCATCATGTTACAGTATACCATGGCCTTTAGAGTGGCTGATTATGGTGTTCAACTTGACCACATATAGAGAGAGTAGAGTAGGGAAGGTGGTGGTAATGTGGTTAAGGTTGTGCCTGTATACGCAGAGTTGAAGGCTCGCAGCCAGGAATCAAGGTGCAAGGGGGGTCAGCTCACAGTTTGGCCCGCAGGGGCTTCAGGTACTTGTGGAAGGATTCATGGACCTGTGGAAGGAAGAAGGAATGGAGCGTTTGTTAAAGCAGCAGTGGGTAGAAACGGAGCAAATATGAAACTGTCACTATATCCTGACAGTAGTGCATGAGACATGTAATCTGAAAAAAATCGTATGTCCTCCGGTGCTCCTAACGGCATCTGCAAGATTTCACAGACCGGAGGAAAACAACCAATCTGAGCTGAGTTGGAGTCTGCCGTCCAGCTTCCGTCTATGAGAGCCACAAGTCACAAGTCAATCACTTGTGAACTCCGATCAAACGGTCAAACTAGGCAGCGCTGATCAAATATGAATCAATATTCTGTTACTGTAATGCCTATTTCTCGCCTCAAATGTTTTCAGAAACATCTTGTAGTGTACTGTTTAGCTATAAAATGAGAAAGTTTGTGACCCGGCAGCCATGTTGAGGAAATACCAAGCACTGCCCACCAGCTGGAGCACAGCCAATAGGAACGCTCTCTCTCTGAAATGACCAGTGATTGGCCAAAGTCTCCCGTCGGCCTGAAAACAGAGCCATCAGGAGGTGCATAAGCCTAGTTTTCTCTCAGAACACTTGAATTAAAATATGCTGAAAGGTTATTATGGAATCTTTGCCCAATGACGCCAAAAATATTCTGCCTACTGAAGCTTTAAAGGAACTATATGTAAGAATCAGAAATTGCTTGTTAACAGTGACAACTGTGGCTGTTAAGTTACGAAATTCAGCGTGGAGTTTGTGTTGGAGTCTGAGTTGTAATGGGGACTGTACTGGTCGTTCAGCGTTTAGCGGACACCATTTCTAACCGAACATTAGGTGTGGCTGCACACTGTTAGCCCTACAGCGGAGCTGAAAATAAAGGCACTTGCGAGCGTGCATCGCATGACGTCACCTCTGTTGGATTATGTAATCTCACTCACTCAGTCTTCTTCCACTGATGTGGTTGGCCATACAGCACAAATGCAATAGTACAAGTTTAGATAGTCAAGAAAAGCTACTTTAGTCACTTCCTCTTCTGTAACCTGCTCTATGTAACTGAGCCTATCTGGACTTAAAGATTAACTCAAAAGCTTAAAGCATTAAAGTCCTACAAAAAGGACTTTCACTGTTGGCTACTGTTCATGTCACTATACACATCTATTTAGATGCAACTGCAAAAATGTTTTTATTCTATACCGAAATTGTAATGGTGTCCAAATTCCAAGCAATACTGCCCCCGCCATATTAAACTTCTCTTGCCAACAGATGTTGTTGTTCGTCTTTCAGCTGCTCCCGTTAGGGGTCGCCACAGCGGATTATTGATCCGCACATTGATTTGGCATAGGTTTTTACGCCCCCTGGGGGGGGGGAGATACATGTTTTGGTGGTGGGAGGAAACGAGAGAACCCGCAGGAAACCCACGCGAACGCGGGGAGAACATGCAAACTCCACACAGAAAGGCCCTTCTCTCGCCAACAGATATAACACACAAATTGAGAAGCTAAGAAGTCCTGAATTTTTGATCGGCTGCCAACCATCAACAGGGCGGGTCTTATCTCATATGAGCCTGTCTGAGAGCAGACGCCAAGGAGGGTAGATATTATGGACGCATGAGATTTGCGTGCAGCAGATGAACAGAAAGAGCAGCATTTCATTGAGACCGTGATGGACAATGAATGATAACCCTCATCCTTGAAGTACTCTAGGTTCAGCTTCAACAAGCTCAGTGCACGGTTGGCGACAGGAGAACAAGACCTGGCCGAACACGACCACCCAATCGAGCATGCACCGCCGTGGGGGAACTAGTGGAGTGACTGCAGGAAGCAGGCTGAGCTCGCTGGGGTTCAGATAAGGCCTGCATCCTTTTCTTGTTGCTAACATTCAGCTTGTACGGCCAAAGGCTTGACCCAACAGCAAAACATTTTATGAGTACCACCTGTGCCGTAAAAGTACTGTTATTTCACCCCCTTTGACACTGACTGACCTCTGTGGCGTTTAAAGGTGAGCGGCGAGCCCACTCGAACATGTTCTCGTAGACGTTCCCATCATATCGTCCCAGGACCGAATTCAGCTTCCTGTCGTGGACGTCAAAGGCATCGACCAGCGCAACAGCGTTGGGCCTCAGTTGGGACAGCAGCTCCTTGATACGAGTAGAAACCTGCATCACCTGGGGCACATTCAGCAGTCCAGCCTGGAATAAAACAGATAGAGATGTGGATGAAAACGTGACGCTGGACCTTACTCAGCTGCCCCAACAGTGAGGAAACAGAGATCAGAGACAGCGGGTTGTTAAACAAAGCATGAAGTCTTATATTTTTCAATCAAAAGCTCAACTGATAAAATCGAATTTGCCTTAATTAATCAGCAAAAAGGCCACCGCCCACCAGCCACACAGGCATTCAAATCCTGCACACAAAGACCCCATATTGTTAGCTCAGAGACAAAGAAAGAATTGAGGCCGGTACTTCATATGGAAGCAGACAGTAAAACTGTCCCAACAGCACAGGGAGTATGCAAATAACTAGAGCAGCTTTGCACGATATGCCTGTAACACCTGCAATAAGATGAACAACTGACTGTGGACCATGTTGTTTCTCTAGGTTATGATTTTTCTGACCTGTAGGAAGTCTCCAGAGTTATTTGTGATGCCATGCAGGGCGTAGAGCAGAGCCAGGGTCGACAGCACTGAGTGTATCGCTGTGTCACCGATCTCCCCCAGCCTTTCAGTAAAGAGCTTCACGACAACATAGTGACAGTGGGCCTGGAGACAAAAAAAAAAACAGGGAGATAGATAAATAAATGAATGAAAGGCAATAAATAACAAAGAAAGAGACAGAAAAAGAAGAAATAAGATAAACATGATGAGCAGGATTTGAGTTTGACTTAAAGCTGCATAAGAACGACATATTGGGTTCGGGAGCTCGGCATCAATCTCCACACTTACCCATAAGTCCAAGTCAGATCTGTGTATCACAAACTATGGAAAGCTTTAAACTATGTAATGATCATGATCACACACACACACACACACACACACACACACACACACACACAAAACACAGAACTGAACTCACATCTGAGGCTCTGACCAGGTCAATAGCACTGTTGTTCCAGGCGTCCTCCTGGCTCTTCCTGCGCTGCAACTCCTGCTGGATGCTCTTAGCTGCCAGCTCAACTAGACTACAAACACACACACATCATCTGTAATTAATGAATTAAAAACATTAAGACACTTTATATCCTCCATAGCCTTTCCCCTGAAATCTGGAGCTGCTCTTATGGAATAAGATTGTCTTTTCACTGGGGCTGTCAAAATGTTTTAACGCCACTAATTTCTTTAACGCATTAACACAATCGATCTTTTGGGGCTTGTAGCGGGCTCAGTTTTAAAGCTAGACTGAAGGACTGCTATCATATGAAACTGGAAAATCTAAGGAATCCATTGGTATCAACCATGTCATACTAGCTTGTTGCGAAGGAGGTTAAATAACGCTCAAAACGTACACTACATTTTGGCGAGGAAAAACTGGCATGGCCATTTATGATAATCCCATGCTGTTTTGGGCAAGTCAGTCAAGTCAGCACACTGACAGCTGTTGCTGCCTGTTGGGCTTGAGTTTGCCATGTTATGATTTGAGTATATTTCTGGACAATATTTGTCATTGTTTTGTGTTGTTAATTATATATATATATATATATATATATATATATACACGTTTGCATAAAGCAGCATATTTGCCCACCCCCATGTTGATAAGAGTATTAAATTCTTGACAAAACTCCCTTTGATGTAAATTTTGAACAGATAAAAAAATGTATGATTAATTTGCAATTAATCACAATTAACTATGAACAATCATGCGATTAATCGTGATTAAATATTTTAATTGATTGACAGCCCTAGTTATCACAAATTAACTATCAATCAAATCTATATTTTTTTTAATGGAAGGAATATGTTGAAGGGAGCCTTATCATAAACACAGAAGAAATGATTACTAACACGCAACTGTCCTTTATCCCTCTGAACACATTTTGTCTCCCTCCACCAGACAGGCTTAGCTGCCGTTTGTGCTCATCACACAGCTGACACTGGCTGCCAAATGAATTTAGATGTGACTAAGGCTGACAGTATGCAGAGATGTGATCACGGCAGCATATTATGTCAGTGACAGTGAAAAGGAGAAAGACAGAAATATGGTTGACAGCAGAGAGAACTGATTAGACTATCAGGGTGAATAATGTTGACAACTGAAGCTCTGGCCAACCCCAACACCTGAGATAAAAATCTAACTGTGTGACGAAGCAGATGACGGTGTGTCAACATCTCTCCCTCCTCTTTTGAAGCACTTGTTAAACACTTAAATTGACACATTAAATTTGCGTATTTAGCACGTGCCCATATCCAATATCCATCACTGAAAGGCAAAATACAATATCTACATGCAACCGAGAGCCAAGAGTGGAAGGGTCAAAGAAGCTATACATTGACTAAGGATAATTACTACTAAAACAAATAAAGTTAAAACAACTGTTTCACAACATAAATGTGTCCAATGAAAATGTGGAAAAGAATGAGAAATGGTAAAAAGCATTAACAAACTAAACCAAAAATGAAAACACAGTCTAGCTCGAGCAACTACATCATTTTCTCTACTGCTCTCGTCTCTTACATGGCAGCTCGTTGTTTGTAGACCTCCACCAGGGTAGCCAGGTCGTTTATGTCGACCACGGTTGGTCTGGCAGCGACGGGCTGGGGCTGGACCCTCTGATGCTTTGCTTCATTCAGATATGACACAATGCCGCTCAGCTGCTGTCCTGCCTTAGCCTGACGGTAGCACTTCACCAGGTATCTGCAGAGACAAAAGTTGAGGAGGCACACAGGTGAGGTTTAAACAATTAAACATGGGTGCACAAGCAAACTCCTAGTGACCTATTTGTGTTCACAGTCATGGAACTCAGCCGTACCCAAATGCAGTATTTCTTGTGGTGCTGTTAAAAATAAATCTAGTATCTCATCATTATACAAACACCAAAACCAACCCTGGTTTCGTATATAAACCTCTTCATTCGTTCTTATTCACAACACCTTTGGCCTTTGTGTGTGTACTTAAAGATACAGTGTGTAGGATTTGGCAACATCTGGTGGTGTGGTTGCAGATTGCAACAAACTGAATATCCCTCCGTTCACTCCTCCGTTCACTCCTCCCTTACTAAAGGCCCTGACACACCAAGCCATCGGTTGGTCATCGGACAGTTTTGGGCCCTCAGTGAGTGTCCTTCGGCCTACTTTTTGTGGTGTGTCCTGCAGCGTCGGCTCTGGTCAGCCCGTGTCTGAGGTTTTTTGACTGATTCAGCATATTGAATCAGCGGCGGAGCCCGTCGGTGAGGGAAACCACTCTGATCTGTTCAGCTTAAACGAATCAGTCTATGAGAAAAGAAAGGGACTTGAAGAACGCAAGCAGTTTCAGAAGCGCGTTGGAGAACTACGGTGGCCTTCAGGTAACGTAAAAACGTGAGAGGCTCTCTCTAGAGCCAGAGTTTGGTTTGTCCATTATGGGCTACTGTAGAAACTTGACAGAGCAACACAGCAGACTCCGTGAAGAGGACCCGCTCCCTTTGTAGATATGAAGGGCTGATTCTTAATGAAAACACGATTCTTAGTTTCAGGTGATTATACACTAATGAAAACCTAGTTATGACTATTATATTCCATTTCTGCTAATAGATCCCCTGAAATGTTACACACTGTTCCTTTAATGATCAGTTATGAACTCATTGTGTAATTGAACATTTCAATAACTGTTTGCACATCTTTGCCATGGAAACAATATCCCTTCAAAAGGCAAAAATATCACAGCTTTTCTAAACTGCACAGCTGACCTTTATCGTACTGGTGATATAAAACCATAACAGCCATCACAGGATATGAAATGTCACCTGTGTGTTGTTTTTGACGTGGGAGGAATTTTGTGGTATGATAGGGCTGCTGAGAGGGCGTAAGTTAATGTCTATATGTGTCTGTATTTGTCTGTGTCTCGCTCTCATTCTATTAAAGTGTGTGACAAAAATGAAAAAGCCAAATGTGTACTTCTGTGTGAGCACTGCTGTTTGAGTACTTGTACTAAACTGTGCAATATATTAATTAGCAAATCTTACTATATGTTTTATATAACTTTAAGTAAAAACAAAGTAAAGTGATATCACTCCTACTGTATGAGCACAAGAGTAACAAACTACAAGTCATTTCTAGAGTGTGTTTGCGTCAGAACTGGGTGGACAACTTTGTCAGGCTGTGAACTTGGTCCTAGTGAGGTGTCACATTTGTGGTCACAAGATTCTGTATGACGAGTTACCTTGCAGTCTGCAGCATCATGACCGTGTTCTCCCCTTCGTAGGTGCATGTAGGGGTGAAGTCGACGTAGATGTCCGGCAAGGCGCTGCTGCGAGAGTAGCCGTGGCCACCGCATGACATGCGGCACACCTCGATGCCAGAGTTGGCTGCCCACGTGGTAAAAGCCTTCAGACCCGCTGACGTGGCATGTAGCTGTAGATTGGAGGGCAATGAGGTGAAAATAGCTTCATGCAAGCTTAAACACTAGGTGACAATTATATATATATATTTTTTAAATCAAATAAATAAATATGACCCAGAATATTGAAAACAAAATATTGAATGATGTAAACAACAGCTCACATAAATTTACATTAATGTATGCACTAGAATTTGCTATGGATGGTCTATAATATGAGAAACAGCCAGTGCTGGCTATGGGATTTAGTATGTAATCTGCTAATATTTAAAGTTTTTATGTATTACTATTAGGGCTGTCCATGGTTAATCGGGATTAATCGCAAATTAATCACACATTTTTTATCTGTTCAAAATGTACCTAAAAGGGAGATTTGTCATGTATTTAATACTCTTATCAACATTGGAGTGGGCAAAAATAATGCTTTATGCAAATGTATTTATTACTGGAAATCAACAACACAAAACAATGACAAATATTGTCCAGAAACCCTCACAGGTACTGCATTTAGCATAAAACATATGCTCAATCATAACATGGCAAACTGAAGCCCAACAGGCAACAACAGCTGTCAGTGTGCTGACTTGACTATGACTTGCCCCAAAACGGCATGTGATTATCATAAAGTTGGCATGTCTGTAAAGGGGAGACTCGTGGGTACCCATAGAACCCATTTTCAGGTCAAGGGACCCCCTGAAAATGGCCATGACAGTTTTTCCTCGCTAAAATTGAACAAGAAGCTAGTATAACATGGTTGGTACCAATGGATTCCTCAGGTTTTTCTAGTTTCATATGATTCCAGTATCATCACTCTAGCTTTAAAACTGAGACCGCTACAACCTCCAAAAGATTGATTGTGTTATTGCGTTAAAGAAATTAATAGAATTAAAACAAATTTGCGTTAACTTTGACAGCCCTAATTATTATGAGACATTAAAACTGATTGCAAATTAATTAGAAGTTGCAGCTCTTAATTACCACAATAAAATGGTGCTAGCAATTGAAGGTAATAAAGAGAGTGTAACCAGCCACACAGACAGAGGAATATATAGCAGAATAAATATAGTACTTGATTTGAGGAACTTGCAAGCTGCATCTGCTTTCATACTGACGTGGTGTCAGTAAACAAACTTATCTAGAGTCTAAATGACTAAACTGGCTTTTGCTTGTTCCACACACTCACCACACATACAACTGGAAAGACTGAGACTAATCTACAGCCCAGTCAGTCAATACGCATCATCCTCTGTCATCATTAAACCTCGATCACACCCTACATGTGCACGTCCAGTCAGTACCTCAGGCAGTTGACTGAAGTCCCCCTCGTTGATGTCTCCACTGATGCGGTGGTAGGTCTGTCTCATATACTGGCCGACAAAATGGAAAGCATAGGCCGTAGCCAGCAGAGGGAACAGCTTATACTGCTGCGTCTGGTAATCCATGATCTGAGGCTCTGGCTCTCTGAGGGACACAAACACACAGATTGTAGTTTTCTCTATCTCATGTCAAGGTTGTACTTCCTTTGAATACATGAGGATCAGTGTTGGGTAACGTTACTTTTAAAAGTAACTTTTTACATTACGTTAGTTTCCCATCAGAAAGGGCTGTCTGATGGCGAGGTAAAGCACTGACAATATTAAAAAAAATGAATTGATATAAATGGAGGTGATGAAAATGCATGTAAAATGAAAGTGGAGCTGTAAAAATGGATGTGAATTGAAAAATGGAGTGATAAATTTATGAAGTGATTTGATTCACTTAAAGCCGATTAGACTAAAACAGTCGTGAAATGATGAACACAGAGCCATGTTTCATAATTTTCCCCATCTTACATTCATCATTCACAACACAAAATTGCCATTTATCATTTAAGGAAAATGCTTACGGATTAATAATGGAAGTGATGAAAATACATGTGTATTGAAAAATAGTGATAAATTGTAAATTGATTTGATAAACACAATACCCAACTGACATTTATCGTTTACAGCACGCAATTTTTGTTACTACCGCCCAAAATGTCAACAAAAACCACAAATGTCTGCACTAAGTCGAGAGTGCGGTTCGCCCCTTAAGGCCACTTTCCTTAAATGATAAATAGCAATTTATCACGACTGTTTTAGTCAAATCAGCTATAAATTAATCAAACCACTTGATAATTCATCAAAAAAGATTTCCTTTCACATCCATTTTTACGGCTCCATTTTTCAATTCACATGCATTTTCATCACCTCCATTTTTATCATTTAATTTTTGTTACTTCCACCCCTCATGAGCGTACACTTAAAGTGATATTGATTTTTTTTTTTTCTTGTAATTTTTCTTGTTTTTTCATTGAACCCACCATACATGTATTTGCAGCAAATGTAAAGAAATATTAAAGTGTATACAAGCATAAAACAGCTGCATTTCTCAAATGATTACAATTATCTGACATAGATTTTTTTAGATGAGCCTTTCTTTCGGGTGGCTAAATTACGTTTTGCTGCCGGCCCCGTCCACAGCAGTACCTTGCTTTGCTTCCCTTGTGGTAACTCTTGTCTGTTTCTCCAAACTGAGGGCGTGCTGACTGTCATCTACTGTAGTTAGGTAATACACTGACTATGGATAAGTAACTCATACAACCCCACTTCAAGAAACCCGAACTATTCCTTTAAGCATGGGTTTGTTTTTTCTTGTAACTTCTATGAGTTGTGCAATATTTGTGCAGCTGTTTGCTGAAATGCTTTTATGCATTCATTAGTATTGACTGACCCCTTGCGGATTTCAGACTGGTGTCGAACAGCACTGTAGCGGATGGCGATGATGCAGGATTTGGAGAGGGCCCGAGATGACTCGCCTACGATCATGGAGCGGATGAACACCATGGTGCCGTAGGTCAGCTTGGCACTTGGTGGCTTCACATAGGTTCCATCTGGCTCCACCTAGTGGAGAGGCAGAGTCATTCTAGCTGCAGATGCTTCCGGAGCAAAAGTCACACTCTCAATTCAATATACTGTATAAACTCAGTTTATTATTACACACACCTACAGTAGATAAAAGTAATGCAGTATAATACAGCAGTCCTGAAATAAATGCTACCTTCATGAAGGTTGTAATGTTCAGTTCCTGTTGAAGCTGTTTAAAAGAGAGACGTGGATTCAACTTCTGTGGTCATTTTGGAGAATATTTGTGGTGCTGTATAATTGTTTTTATTGACCGCTGTTTCTATTTGAAACAGGCTCTCCACCCATCTTCCAGCAGTATGCAGCTGAATCAGGTGCTCCTCAGTTCGAGGACAGCAAACTTACGAGGCGAAAAAGAACCTGGAGCACACTGATTCATTTGCAGCCTTTAATTGTGCAAAGTGCAACAGACTACGGCTGCGTTCAAAATCGCACTACAGTACGTACTGCAGCTTCCCTTACAAAGTACGTGCTGTTGCATGCAGTATGCATACAATTGGGACATACTACTTACGTCATAACATTGTGCCTTGAACTTTCACCCTCTTGATCATATATCTGCTGTGCAGAGGATTGTGGGTCAGAAAAGCGCGCTGGCTGGCATACTGCAAAATTAGACCAGATGCAGTAGGACATCCCAAATCTTTTTCTAGCTTACCAAATAGTATGGTGGTATGGGTATTGGAACACACAATTTCAACCCTACTGTGTCTTCATCAGAGCTCTATTGTTTTGGCCACTCCATTTATATCAATGGGGGTAGGGTAAATAAAAGAAACATCTCTCTGTATAATTCACTACAGTCCAACAGCTCCACAAATGACATCCTATAAAATAACCACAAAGTTGAATCAACATCTCTAAAAAAGTTTCAACAAAAAAATAAACAACTTTAACTATTGCGTCATGCAACTATTGCAGCATGAGTTTACACCCTCTAATGGTAAACAGACCAGCGGTGAAAACCACCAATAGCCCTCTGGTGTTGGCACATGTGCAATTACACTATTCAACTTAAACCCATTTGAACTCAGGGAAATCATCAACTCAAATAATGTCACATTACCTTGGCGTATTTCATCAGCATGTTATCCCGTGGGATTCGTACGTTCTCTAGTTTCAGGAAGCCGTTGTCAACTTCATTAAAGCCAAACTTGGGGCCGATATCTCCAACCACAATACCTAAAGAGAGAGACAGAGAAAAAAGACACAGATCGAAAAAAAGGGGGAGGCAGAGACGGGAAGGTAAATGAGGACTGACTTTACCACAAACACCACATCCAGAGAGACATCACAGACGATGGTTACCTGGCAGGGGTACGTGTGTGGTCATGTCGCGGATTTGTGTGATGAAAGCATGCAGACCGTGGCAGTTTCCTTGAGTGTAAAGCTGGGCCAGAACTATGGCATGGTTTGAGGTCTTTCCAACTAGAAAGAGAGTGAGAGGGTTAAAAGTAGTGTAACATCTTGAGGAAAACAAAACATATTAGTTATGCTTAGAGGAATTATTATACTATGCCAATTCCAGGCTGCAAAATAACTCTTGTACTTACGTCCTCCAGGCCACCATTTGATGGAGCTGATTGTGGGACTGTTCATGACAAACTCCTGCGTGGCTGGGTCATATGTGGCTGTGGTCTCCAGCCCCCTGAGGTGTGTGCCTGGAGAGACAACATATCAAAGCCCACCAAACACACACATACAGAGTACAAGGTTGAAACGCAAAAAATTAATTGAAGAGACATGAACAGACTGTAGATTAAATCATACAGAACAAAATAAAACTTCAACAATAAAAGCAAAAAAAAGATAACTGAAAACATCAAATATCATAATGGATAGAAAACATGTTCAGCCCTCGACAATTTGAAATATGCATTAACAGGTATCTGAACTCTTTTCAATGAAAAACATACAGGAGCAAAGCAGTGCACTTTGTTTGACAGATCTAAAAACATATCATATCTTAAGATAATTAAATTCATGCTGTATCTATGTCATCTAAGAAAGTTAGTAAAGGAAACAGTTCTGTCAATAACACATATGAAGGGTTGACAAGAGAGCAAGAGAGTTAGTTTGTCTAAGAGGACTATCTGATGCAGGCTGGTGGTCAGGGAGACAACACCTAGTGACAGACTCTATTCCAGAGGTTAGGACATGCAATTCAAAGGGAACTCTAATTTTGTATAATCTTTATAGATGTCCAGTGGGTCAACTGACACAAGCGGTCAGACGGGTTAAAAATATGATTAACAATTATCAAATATTTGATCTAATTTTGGTTGCGCTCGTCATCGTGTTAAAGGACGGGTTGGTAGTGCTGTTCAAAAAAAAATGTTTGTTGTATTTGTTGAAATTCATCATTACATCCCGACAGCAATCAACGAATCAAGTGCTTTGACAAAAAAAGGGAAAAATCCGGTATCTCTGGCTGTCGCAGGACTGTAATAAACCCGTCCAACCATTTAATTCGGGATGAATGTAATGATTGGACGGGCTACCTGTCTGTCTACTTGCACTCCGCCCGTGCTCTCATTGTGCATCACCGGACAGCTGTGAGCACCAAGAATAGCCACGTTCTTTGTTTATGTTCATAATGATAATAGTGGGGGAGTGGCTTTGGAGGGAGGCCTGAGGGGACGGGCTGTCGGTGTTGCAGACTTGGTGATTTTCTCTCTAGATTTAGGGACATTTGGAGTTAGTGTTGCTACTGTCATTAAAAAAGAGTTGGCAACACTGGGCTGGGTTTTTCGGTTGGATCATTTTTAAAATCTAGTGTACTCTTGCTAGACTTTCAGCACTACCAATCCGATCCCTACCTTTTAGCAGTTTAGAAAATTAAGTTAAACTTGGGATTTGTTTGTGTGTCTGCCCACTCGTGTAGCTTTCCCTACTTGACTGAATTTACTTGTATCCTACACAAAAGCAAAATATGGCGGAAAGGATGTTAAAAACACCTGCAGACAAACAATAAACGTTCTCAGACAATTATTAATGGTAGTTTAGTACGAGTACATATTAGTGCCTATTAGATCAACATTAGTTTTAACTAAAGCATCAGACCTATCACAGTCTTAAAATGTAGCACCGGTCTGTTTTTGCAATATCATTACTACACAATTTTGGGGTCTATAGGCAATGATAAACCAAATAATCCCAGTAGTCCAAAATCTCAGGCCTGATTATGTCTGACATTTTGGACTGCATTTTACCGTGGCCCATCTCAGTCTGAGCGTAGGTGCCGATGATCTCTAGGTTCCAGGCGGGCATGAAGAAACGGTCCATTTGCTCTGGGGTGGCCTGGTTGAGCAGTGTGGGCAGGAACATCCCCAGATGGAGATCCAAGGGCTCTGGCCTGTCTGGGTGCACACAGCTAGGCCACGCAGGGCAGGGGCAAACGGAAAAGAGAAGCAGGTGGTGATGCGGAAAGGGCAAGGAGGGAGATGCTTAGGGAATTTTTGAGGACAGCAATATAGAAGATTTTAACCATGTAATGGCAGATGAATGAAGAGAGAATGTTGGATAAAGTATTTTCAAAACTCCACAGGAGAGATTATGGGTATGAATTGATATGGTTCAGATGAAGAAGAAGCGAGGGAAGGGATAAGGACAGATGTTGTGCAAGAAAGAAGTGAAGGCAGAAGTGAGAGACAAATTTAAACAGCTTGTGAGCATATCATGCATATTGGTTTGATCGTAAGCTCATAATTTGGCTTGAAACTCCACTCATTTTATATCTGTCTTTAGGAGCTGCATCAATAAAGTTCCCCCGCCACATGTGAGTTTGAATGCCTCAGTTATGTACAGCACTTTAGTCTTTTAGCCAGTTCTCAGTTTAGGTTCTGCCTGCCCGTGTTCACTGTTTCTGACCATAAGCTGATCAAATCAAAGCATAAAGGTTCTGAGTCAAACAAACTCCTGATTTAGCTGCCTCTTCTTTACACTTAGTGATCAAATGTAAACTTCTTGTTCTTCATTAGATAGATCTAGGATATTGTAGGCACATTTTCAGTGTTTTATGATGTTTTACTGACCAAATGATTGATAAAGACACAACCAGCAGACTAATTGATGAAGAAAACAATCGTTAGTTGTAGCCCTAGAAACGTGGCCAAGGGCACACATTAGGTCACAACATAAGGACACTCTGGATGCACTGGATTTGGCCCAGTGTTGTAATCTTCCAAAGCACAGGTGAACAAAATGTTTATTAAAGATGGGGCCGTCGATTCTTAACTTTCAGTGTAGGATTGCAAAGATGAAATACTAATTCATAACAACATCCACTTGACTTTGTTACAGCAGGGCAACAAACAATAGCTGGCTTGGCCTACATTCTCTCAGATTACAAAGACACATTCAGAAGCTTGAACTCAGCCTCATTATGGGATCCCAGACCACATATTTGTGCAGCATATAAAGTAGCTTCTCTCGCTTTTGATGTGAGGATGCATGAAAAGGACAAACTAGAATTATCCGCCTTGCGGTTGTATGTCTCCTCCAACCAGTCAAGTTGCAGTTTACATCCATGTCTGTCCAAAATGTCATTACTTCAATATGTTATCCTGTTAGACATTTGTGTGAAATTTTCATAATTATTATGCCCAAAAACTTGTTTTGTAAGGTCACAGTGACCTTGACCTTTGACCACCAAACACATCAGGAGAATGGTACCGATAGATGGACAACCCAAAATAGAATGCAAAAAGATATAAAAGATGTTCAGACCATATTCAGTCTCCAGTCTACACTACCTACCAATACACATGCCAGAACAACTTCTTCACCATTTCTGGCCACTCAAGATGTCAACAGCCAAACCGAAGACAGACCCAGTCATTAAGACTAAATCACTGATTAGAATTCATTGCAAAATGAGTTAATTATTAGCAAAAGAGATGATAAGTAATCAAGACATAGTAATCAAAATACACTCAATAAGTGCCTTATCATGACATAAAGCTGCATTGAGAGAGTTCTCAGAAGAAAAGCAGTAGAACTACCGAATACGGGGATGTGAATACGTTTTGGAAAAGACGAGACAAAACTAATATATTATATTTTAAGATACTACTAACCCTGAAGGTGTAAGAGACAACCACTAGCGGAGCGACATTTGAAATGCAGCTACAGTACACGCACTTAACTAGCCATAAGTCACCATCAGTGTTCAACATTAATGTTTTTTTTCACTCAGGCAGGTGGGTCAGAAATCTACTTGACAAAGTCAATTTTGATTAATTAATTATTAATTATTTTAGTGGTTATCAAATAACAACAAAGACTAAAGTTAATTGTCATGTTTAATAATTATTTAAGAATCTGGAGTTTTGCCCACATTCTTCCCTAACGCCACCCAACTAAACTCCTGTTTCCAGGATAACTGAAATACTCGCTTGCGCTTCAGCTCATGAACTTTGCCTTTACCTGCCGGCATTTTCTCGCGAGTACCCGATCGGTACTGCGCATGTGAATCTTTCAACAGAGATGACAAGGAAGCGAGATGGCTCACTCCTTAGCTGCTTCCATCATCAGCTCTTGAGAAATGTGTTTAATTCTTTTTTTACCATTTGCCCGATCAGGCAAAAGAGTTGCTGGATTTACTAGCCCGACGTGGCATTTTACTTGTGGGCAATCCTTATTGTAGAGCCCTGACCTTCTTATGCTAGAACAAATGTAACCATGCAACTACTTTTGAATTTTCTACATGATTTGGATCTGTCAAACATGTACAAGAATTCACAGTCAAAAACACAAATGCCAATTTGTGCTATTTTATAACAGCACGATGAAGTTGTGTCTGAGGGCCTTCAACAACAAGCAAGTAGATAAGTTTAGGGCTAAGTCCAGGACTGACCGTGACCCAGCTCGGTTTGGGCATATGTGCCCAAGACTTGGGCGGAGTCTACCAGAGGTAACCATTTCTTGGACTGTTGAGGGTCACACTGGTTGTACAGGGTCGGGAGGAACATGACAAAGTGAAGCCCCATGGCCTCGTGGTAGCTGCCTTTAGCCATACTGGGTGAAGGAAAGGTATAGGACACACAAGTTCAGACTTGCTGTTACTCTCAAAGGTTCTGATGTATTTGCTGACTCACTTTGCTATGGTAACACTGACAGACTGTGATTTTTATGGCTGAGGTTCAAGTTCATCTCACACATACAATTAATTTACTTTTTTGGACATGCTGCTTTGTTATCTGAAAAGTTTTTCAGTCAAATTCAGTGTTCAAAGCATAGACTGTATATAAAGATGGACGACATGAGAGCTCCCAAAAAGTGAAGCCAAAACATCTTGATCGCCCCCTGGTGGCTGGCTGCAGTATAGGTCATTAAGCCCACTTCCTCCATGTTAGTGTGGACATGGGTCAAACTAAAAAGTCAAATCTACACATCAAATACATTTTTCCCAAATATAGTTTCTGTCATTTTAGGTAGTTATTATCACGCTGATGTACAGTATGTTCAAGTGTTCATTTTTCTGACAAGTTTGGTATTAATTAGTTATTTGATGCTATAAAAAGGAGGAGGGACGTCATGATTGACAGCTGTGAGTCTCTCTCGATGACAAGCTGTGGCCGTGCTCGGCTCACGATTGGTTCGGGCGAGTGACCTCGATATTGCGGCTCCATCGCCCAATCAGACTCTGCTTCCAAATGACATAACAATCTCAAGATGGCAGCTCTTGTATACAAGATATTTTGGCTTCACTTTCTGTACAGTGGGAGGAAGAGGAGACATGCCCTACAGTCTATTGTTTGAACAATTAATTAAGACTTTCAGATAAAATAAAAAAGTTTCCTGTTGAGGTACTTTATCATTAGGACTGGATAAAGTGGCGCATATTTTTCTTATTTACGATATCTTTTCTGGCTCCATAGAAAACAATCAAATTACAACTGGGACTGACAGTACAAGAGGTATGAATGTGATCCACATCCACCCTTTATTACATGCTGCCTCAATTAAAATGATGATTTTGAAAAACCCACTGCATATACATCGAATAGACTGACAGAAAGCTTGGGAGTGCACACTGAAAAGTTGACCAAAATCTCTAAAAAAGCAATGTAAAAACTGATTATCTTCTACATTGCATTATGTTGTACAGCTGGTGAAATTCGGGCCTCGCATACCCTCTGACACAGTTTTAATCTCATGTTGGACTTTGACTGTTGTCACTGATTTACCTCGTGGCCACACACAGCTACACCGACTGTTGGCAAAGCTACAATTTATATAACACAGTTTCCACCGGAAATTTCTAACCCATCCATTTGTTTAGTTGTTTGATACAGTTACAGGATGGCAGTGGAATTGGTGCAATAAAAATGTTAAAATGGTCCACCATTTGTAATGGCTGTGCTCATATCATAGTGCCCAAGCTACATCATGACACATCATGGTATTTGAAACAAACATTGGTAATGTAATTTTGTTTACAGGCACATAGTTATAACATAGTTTATCAGTTAACGAACAATCCAGGTATATTATTTGATTACTGCCATAAAGTAAACTCAAGTGCATTATCATGATATGAATTTGGAATGAGAGAGTTGTGAGTAGGAAAGCAGTAGAACTACCTAAAGTAAATGGGAATACGTTTTGGAAAAGACAAGACAAAACTAATATATCTTATTTTAAGATACTACTAACCCTGAAGGTGTAAGGGACAACCACTAGTGGAGCGCTGTTAGTAATGCAGCTACAGTACACATACTCAACAAGCCATAAGTCAGCATCTCTTGTTAGAACAAATGTAACGTGAAAACACAATTGTCAGGACACGCATGCAACTACTTTTGCAATTTTTACATGATTTGGATCTGTCAAACACGTACAAGAAATCACCAGAACAGCTACTGGAACTTATCATAAAAAAAAAAAAACGAATGACAATTGTGTCTGAGGGCCTTCACCAACAAGCAAGTAAATAAGTTTATGGCTAAGTCCAGGACTGACCGTGACCCATCTCAGTTTGGGCATATGTGCCCATGACTTGGAAGGACTCTGCCAGAGGTAACCATTTCTTGGACTGCTGAGGGTCACACTGGTTGTACAGGGTCGGGAGGAACATGACAAAGTGAAGCCCCATGGCCTCTTGGAAGTTGCCTTTCACCAAACTGGGTGAAGGGAAGGTATAGGATACACAACTTAAGTTCAGACTTGCTGTTACTCAAAGGTTCTGATGTATTTGCTGACTCACTTTGCTATGGTAGCACTGACACTGTGATTTTTATGGCTGAGGTTCAAGTTCATCTCACACATACAATTTATTTACTTGTTTGGACATGCTGCTCTGTCGTTTGAAAAGTTTTTCAGTCAAATTCAGTGTTCGAACAAGTAATTAAGACTTCAGATAAAATAAAAAGTCTCCGGTTGAGGTAACCTCATCATTAGGACTGGATAAAGTGGCGCATATTTTTCTCATTAAACAATGCCTTTTGGGGCTTCTTTCTGCAAAACAGTCAAATTACAACTTGGACTGACAGTACAAGAGGTATTAATGGGATCCACATCTATCCTTTTTACATGCTGCCTCAATTAAAATAATGATTTTGAAAAACCCAGTTTTAATCTCATGTTGAACTTTGCTCCGACTGCATTTATGTGAGTTATATTTAGGTATATTATTTGGTTGCTGTCATAAAGTACGGTCAGGGTGTGGTAGAGCCATTGTACATTGTGTAACATGTCAACCACGTACATTGTGTAATTTACAAATTGCAAACACCTGATAGTGACAGTATCTGACAGAGGTCATAATAGTTTGCTCTATATTAAAAACATATAGTCAGTAAGTATAAAACTAAGTGTATTTACATAAGTATATATTGTGTTTGTTTTACTTCCCTCTATTAAATTTGAATTGTAAATGACTGACAGTACACTGTAATATTTCTTATTTCTGACTCTGCACTCCTTGTGTGCCAGTCACTTCACCACTGTTACCTCCATGTTTATTAGGGGTGGGAAAAAAATCGATTCACCTATGTATCATGATTTTTTTTTACGATTTTGAAATAGATTTTTTAATGCCAGAATCAATATATTTGCTTCATTTGAGTCTATGCGGAGGTTGAAGGAAGTTACCGCTTTTATTGTTGTAGTCAGAGTAACATAATGTCACTTTCCAACTCTGTCAACAAAACAAACCGCAGCAAGCCGAAACAAAAAAGTAAAAAACTGCGGATGGTCCGCGTGGATACGACTTGAACCCTCACATGTTAAATCCAAAGTGGTAAACACTACACATACAGTAAAGTATGGAAACACTTTGGGTTTCACACATTGCCAGGAAAAGCAGAGCTAGAATTGGCCGACGCTACAACTGTAGAGCACCCATATACTGACATTTATATTGAATGCATTCAAACGGCCCGGTGGAGCTGAACATGGATGTATAAAGAGAACGGAGCTGATGAGAGAGCTAGCGACGCACTTGGTGAAGTTAGCGGAAGTATACGTGTGTGACTACGTCTGGTTTTCAGAATAGGGTGTTAGCAAAGGGAACTGTATATACAAAATACATATATGGAAATAAGGTTGATTGGATTATATTAACCGGAAGTATAAAACATTACATGTCCCTTAAAAATTAAAAAGAAAATACCACTAATTTGTGAGGGAATGTCTTTATTCTTTGATTTTTGGGTTGCTGGAAAAAATGTAATAAATAATGCCTGACATCAATGACTGATATATTTGACTTCATGACATCTCTGACTACATACATGCTGAAAATCAAACATTTTTACTGTATTAATTTAGATATTTTCCAAAGTAAAGGTCCATAGAAGTGTATGATTTAACTTTTTCCCCATGGTCTAGTGTTAAAAAAGTTAACAGAAATCGCAATAAATTGTAATATCGAATCGCAATACTTAAAAATCGCAATACATATTGAATCAGCACCCAAGTATCGTGATAGTATTGAATCGGGAGATAGGTGAATCATCCCAGCCCTAATGTTTATGAGAACAAACTGGACTGGACTGTTAAGTGCCTTACATTGCTTTCTAAACATGATTTTAGTGATAATAGGGCACTATTAGTATTACTATCTCCTTGTGCCAAAATTCTCATTTTGAGGTATCATGATGTACAGTTCTCATTTCCAAATCAATAAGCCAGAGCCACAAATTTCAATACTTGAGATCTGTTTTTTGAGCACTTCAAAGGACATAATCCCCTTTTTGTGTAGGCTTTTTGTGTTCACCTCCCCTAGCAGCTGTGTGTGGGCTGTTCTCCCTCAGCCTTGCAATCACATAGACCTATCTTGATCTACAGTACAGTATGTAAGCCAGCTGACTGTTGGCCTCACATGTCGACTCGTTTACCACATACTTCTTATAGCAGTAGATCTCATCTGGGTCTGCAATGCCATACTCTCTGAGCTTCAGGATCATCTGGGCACTTTTTCTAACAGCCTGGTCATAGCGCTCACTGCGGGACAGGAAGTTTGGGTCCTCCTCCTTAAAGTCCGGGTCGCTGACAACCAGTGACTCTACAGTAGAAGGTGGATATTAAATCAGGAAAGTATCTTTTAGTCAACAAAGCACATATATTGTACAGACAAAGAGGACATTTCCAAAAGTCTAGTTAAAATCTGTGAATGTGTACCCACATGTGTATCAAGTGTGTATCAAGATTTGGTGCTTGAACTTAGAACTGAGGTCTACAAGGACAAGATTACTACACAAATACAGTACATCCATGCATGATCAAGTATATATGTACGCATTTACAGTTTTGTCTACACACTTATAGGGATGTAAGAAAATATAGATACGCATGAGTATCACGATATAATGTTGTGTGCTACTGAATCGATTCTCCAAAATGCTGCATTGATTTTTAACTAACCTCTTAAAAATCCTATGGGCCTTGACCTCTGACCTTAAGATATGTGAATGAAAATGAGTTCTATGGGTACCCACGAGTCTCCCCTTTACAGATATGCCCACTTTATGATAATCCCATGCAGTTTTGGGCAAAAACCATGCATTCTTTTGCATGCAGTACAAATGTGTTATTTTCACCTATTCTATAATGGTGTATTTGAATAGTTCTGCATACTGTGGTCCATAAACAGTCTTAGAATTACATACATTGGGTATCACTGGAAAGCTGAGACTCTTGTGGATCCAATGAGTCCAATTGTATTTATGTGTAATGATTTTAGTCCCCATGACAGCCATTTCACATAGTGACTTTTTTTTTTACTAAGGTGGTGGTTTGTCTTTATACTCCGATAGTTTTCCTAAAATAAAAAAAACGCAATATATCGCCTTTCAAACATTATTGCAATATATCACAATATATTGAATCGTTACCCCTGTATCATGATATGTATCGTATCGCCAGATTCTTGCCAATACACAGCCCTACACACTTACAGATGTATGTAGGGGAGAGTGGGGTAAAATGAGCCAGTGGGTAAGTTAACCCACCCCCTGTATCTTGGCAACTGTGATTATGTTTTGTCATGTGACCATAAATTCAGGAAGTACCCATCATTTCTATCTTGCTGTGATGGAGTCAAGCACATGGGAGAAGTAGTAAGTACTTTTTTACACCAAAAACAGTTTTTTCCCTATCAAAGTAAATTTTCTGCATGTCAGGAATAATGAATGTTAGGTCAAAGCAAATATTGAATGATATTTTGATTGTTCAATGGTCTTGAAACTCACAGGTGGTTTGTTCTCACAAGTTCATAACTGTGAAACTGTTTGTTAACACACTTATGCTGAGGTTTAAACTTAAAAACTCAGATGTTCAGTTTACCCCACGATGGCTCAACTTACCCACTGACTCGGATCAATTTACCCCTTACCTGGGGCAAGTTGAGCCACAGGAGCACTTTTTTTGGGAAGGTCATTTTTTCCAGACAGCTTTGTGATGGATGCATGCTGATCATTTCATTTGATAGGAGAGATCCTGAATTTAAGGTTCAAGTTTTCATTCTGCTTCTGTCTCATTTTTCCTAACCTCGAGGACAGCATAAGTAAAAATTGGCTCATCTTACCCCACTCTCCCCTACACATTTACACATTAAGTCTACACATTTACAAATCTGATTACTCATCACACATGGATTGAGATACAGTTACACAACTCTCCACACACACATGTGCAAATAGGAGGTTTGCCACAATAATGGCACCGTACATTTTTAAATGTGTATACACACACTGACACACTTGGGTCCACATTCAAAAATCTACCTCTTTACATAGCTATATATACATATATTACCATGATTTGACATGACCTGCATTTATATTCCGTCCACATTGAATCAAACACACAGTATGTTGTTCTTTGCTACCTAGAACGCTGTGTTTTGTCAATGTCAATAAAGTAGCATAGCGTAAAGTTCAGTTGCACAACCATTGGTAAATGTTGGTAACCGTTGGTAACCTTTGGTGAACATTGGTAACCGTTGGTAAACGTTGGTAATGTTGGTAAAATCACTTGTGCAATTTTGTGAATAGTCTGTTTATTGTCAATACTGTATATACTGCTCCCATTTTTATACTTCCTTCTATTTAAATGGTTCATATTTTGTCACACTTTGTTTAGCTCTTTTTTTTTTTTTTACTGTGTTAGCTGATGCATCTTGTTTTTTGCACTATCCCCTTTGCTGCTGTACACTGCAAACTTCCCCACTGTGGGACCAATAAAGAAATATCTTATCTTAAACGTTGGTAACCGTTGGTAAACCTTGGTACACGTTGGTAACTGTTGGTAACCCTTGGTACACGTTGGTAACTGTTGGTAACCCTTGGTACACGTTGGTAACTGTTGGTAACACTTGGTACACGTTGGTAACCGTTGGTAACCCTTGGTACACGTTGGTAACTGTTGGTAACACTTGGTACACGTTGGTAACCGTTGGTAACCCTTGGTACACGTTGGTAACTGTTGGTAACACTTGGTACACGTTGGTAACCGTTGGTAACCCTTGGTAACCGTTAGCCAGGTTACCTGTTAACTTGCATCAATGGACACTACTGTACACGTTACTGTAAAGATGTTTGACACATGAAAAGGACGCCGAATTAACCTGTGGAGCTCACCAAGTCACCCTAACATACCTAACTTAAGAAATATCATCTTAAATAGATTTAGGTTGAGATATGTTTCTAAATAACGTAAAATGCTGCTTCAATTCAGGACAAACAGAATATTACCTTGTTTCTGTCGACAGGAAAACTACAAGCAAACATTCGCTCCCTTTTCGCCACAATACTGCTGTTTTCATATCATCACTATCATCATTATATGAAGTTGTCGGTGTCGGCGGTAACGAGCACAATAACTCCTAATAACATTATAGGACATTTCAAACTCACCTATTTCTCTCCTTCTTCTGGTCTTTTCAGGGCCTCCGTCCAGAATGTTGGTCAGTTTCTCGACGTTAAAACTGGCGTTTTGCCGCTCTTTCATAATATCGGGATTCATGGTTCTGTATCCGACTGAAAACAACACTTATAACTCAAAAGTACAATGAGAGTCGTGTTGTATAACCTCCTGCAACCTCAACTTGAAGGGTCTCCTGTCACGGCCTCCTCCTCCTGGCGCAGGCGCAGAGACTTGCTGGAAGTAGTGATGTGTCGGTCACGAACGAGCCGGTTCAAAGAGCCGGCTCTTTTAAGTGAACGATAATGGTACATGTCCACAGGGGCGTTTTTTATCGCGAGGGGCCGCGACGCTTCCCAACATTGGACGCTTGGTGGGCTGTCACTAGACACAAGGCTGTCCCCACCTGATTGGACGAAGGCTTTCCCTCCGTTGGCTGCTGCTCCCAGCTTTTAAACCAGAAACAGTATGGAGGCTCGTTTGGAAACTTTCTTCTCCTCAACACGGGCACTCCATGCACTGACTGTGACTGAATGTTGTGTTAATGACGTCCGTGCGACCAATCAGGTAATGACAGAAGAGGATCATACCATCAAGCAGCGAGTGGCGGGGGTGCATGGCGCGCTGACAGTCTACAGGTACAGAGCAGGAGGAAGAGGAGGAGAGAAAGAGAGAGGAGTGCGGTAAGCAAATAGCAGACAAGATGAGAGACAGTCGGAAACGAAGCAGCATGTCAAATTATGGTATTCTGGAGATTATAGGGTTTATTATAATTATATTGAATAATTTAAGTGATATATGTGCACACATACTAATCATAGGTCAAAACAGCTAAAGCTAAATTTGGCTGAATTATAGAAGGCAGAAGTGGTAAAACGAAGAGCCATTTGGGAGCCGAAAGAGCCGGCTCTTCTTGGTGAGCTGAGACAAATTATCTGGCTCACTAAAAAGAGCCGGAATTCCCATCGCTAGCTGGAAAGCGGAGACAAGTCATGTGACCCAGACCCCGGAAGTACCCCGGAAGTACCCAGACTTCCTCAACACTTTCACATTTTTCTTTCCACTATGCTTCATTATGCTTCCAGCAGCTGCAGTTTTTCATTTCCCCTGGGAAGTAAACTCTGGAGCGGTGCAGGAAGGAGAATCAGTGAGAGTATTTGGCAGGTGGGTTTTGGTTTCTGATGCACCGATATATTGATTCTGGATCGGGGCCGATACTGATTCAAATAGCTGGATCAGATATCGGTGACACGATCTATTCAATTCAATTCTATATTTATGTACTATATACATTATATACTGGAATTATTCATTGTAAAACAAAATGTAACAAATAAATGCATAGATATAAATTTACTGAATTGTTATTTATCATTAAAATAATAAATCGTACACCAGCAACTTGGTAAAAAAATCTTCAAAATTAACAGGAATTACAAGTGTAAATCTTTTAAATGCAGCAACAAATTGGTCAAAACTTAAACAAGACTTCAAATTCCAATATATAATGTGTATAGTATATAATAGAACTGAATTGAATACATTGGCCCCCTTGACACCGATATCTGATCCAGCTATTTAAAGGGACTGTTTGTAAGAATCAGAAATTGGTTGTAACAGCAACACCTGTGGCCGTTAAGTCAGCAAAAGTCAGCGTCCTGTTGCTCGCGCTCGCCCATGTGCGCGCGCTAACTGAATGTGTGCTAGCATCTGTCAAAACAGTGAGGCGACACACGTCAGCTAAAACCACAATATCACCTGCTTGGCAGTAATGTTAGCTGACCAGACGAAGGTCTCTCCATGAATCACTGCTGATCCTTGTGTTGGCTTTTCCTGCTTCAGCCTCCCGACCGCGACCGGAGAGAGACACCGGCACCAGGTCGGAGACGATAACGTTTCTCGCTGCGGAACCCCGTCACTTCACAAGACATGGAAAACCTCGGTTGGTCTGGAGGAGCTGCAGCATTTATTTCTGCACAAATGTCCACTGTACATTTACTAGATATTCTCAGAGCTACAAAGTCTTCTGCAGTGTGTAGTGTGCGTGCATGCACGTGAGGTGGAGCGAGCTGAGCGAGTAATGAGCGCGCTGTGTGAATGAAGGCTGGCAGGCAGGCAGAGGAGTAGAGTACAGCAGAGACTCCGGCCCTGGAGACCAAAGCTACGGTCTCCCCCGCGTCCTCCGACCGCGGCCAACACTGTTTTGCAAGACGGGCTTCACTAGATAGAACTTTGAGGTTTTGGTGCCTCCGTGTAGTTTGTCTTGGAGTCTGAGTCTGAACAACGTAGCCACACGTGAGCACGCATGAGACACCGACCTGGATTGATTTATACGTGTATGAAGTTACAAACAGTCCCTTTAAGTCAGTATCAGCCAGATATCCAATCCGGTATCAGTATCGTTGCATCCCTAGTGTAATCTGTAATAATGCATCATAATGTATAAGATGTTCATATGTAAAATGAATGATAAAATTGTATCATCCAGACTGGACGCTAAACCTTCCTGTTTTATTTTCCAGACTTGTCTGCTATCAGCCTGAAGAGTCCAGGGCCACACTGTCTGCTCAGCATGCTTCAAAAGAGCACCACGTGGCTGTCCACACCTTGTTTGTGGAGCCTTTTAACCCAATAATTGGGGCCCAGTACATAGTTCTGGGTGAGATTGAAAATGCCGAGGGTAAGGAAAGACTTTCTAATCTGTGACTGGGGAATGATGAGTCATTCATGAAGTTTCCTGTTTTTCTTGGGTCCACATATCAATCAAAAAACAGTCTATCTGCAAGTAGTGTAGTGAAAGTACATAGTATATAATACAGGACTTTTTGTCTCTATCGCCTGCCTTTATCTACATCTTTTCGTCTTGCAGGGGTTGGTGCGATGGTCCGTGCCCGTGTGCTGAACTGCGTCGATGGTGTAAACGTTGCCCTTCTACAGAAAGCCATCGATGAGCAAAGGAGCTTCTTCAGGGAGAGGGAGCACAAACAGGGTGATGCTGCACAACCTGCATCCTGATCAGGGTCTGCGTTCATCAAGTTTCACAGGGTGCACATTGAGTACCATAAAAGGACTACAGCTCTGCCTCTGAAGCTGTTTGGACAGCTGTTGCTCAAGTGAACTTTAAGACCATTTGGTTAGAAGAGAGTTTATGTGACTATGTTGTCTACCTCTGACCATAACCGTTTATGATTAATGTTTAATCCTGGGGTTTATTATTTGACAATTAAAGCCCCAAACGACTGGTTTGACATCCATGTTTCTTTTTTTTATCATATATTTTTTATTGACACAACAAACATACTTCCATGAAGACTACTTCCAGCTGGTGGGTGGTGCTTAGTATTTCCTCAACTGATCTCAACATGGCTGGCGGGTCACAAACTTTCTAATTTTACAGCTAAACAGTACACTACAAGATGTTTCTGAAAACATTTGAGGCAAGGAATAGGCATTACAATAACAGAATATTGATTCATATTTGATCAGAGCTGCCTAGTTTGACCGTCTGATTGGAGCTTGCGAGTGATTGACAGCTGGTCAGAAACGGCAGGCTCCAGCTCGGCTCTGATTGGTTGTTTTCCTCCAGTCTGTGAAATCTTGCAGATGCCATTAGGAGCACCGGAGGACACCAGAGGACACAGAGGCACCAGATTTTACCTGTCTCATGCACTACTTTCAGGATATAGTGACTGTTTTATAAAAATAACTTTTTTAATCATATTTCTACCTACTTCTGCTTTAATGTGTTATATTTGTAACCAGTCATTTGATATCAGTTGAGGAACACACCCTCTTCCTCCTGACTCACTTGTGGTGGCTGAGAGGTGCATAAAATGGGAAGCTGTGGTAAAAATCACCCAGAATTGATGTTTTAACTGGTTTCTTATTAAAATATGATTGAGTCTGGTATTACATTTTTGAAAGTAAACATTGAAAAATTGTCTAAATTGTACCAGCCTGTGTGTTTTATTTAAAAGGACAACATACACAGCACAGAAAGTGAGGGAGTCCATGCTCTTTAACCATTATAATTTAAATTTATTGATATTTGTTTCTTCATAAAATATCAAACAAGACTGAGTTCAAAGTGTCAAGGATAGCCCATGCGTAATACAGAATCAAACCAATCTTTGTAAATAGCATTGCACCATGTCCCAGTATCCCTAATAACGCAACAACATCAAAGATAATAAACTGCATTTATATTCTCTCTTTTTAAATTAAATCAAACATCTGCCCACATCAGACATGTTTGGTAAACAAAGGCAACGCAGCAGCAATCATTTGGCTAGACAGAAAGCTTTGCAGTAGAAGACTTTTCCTGAGTCAAAATGCACATTGTAATTAATGTATGGATTTCCCATAATCTAACAGTACATTTAATATTTTACCACATCACTCCACAGACCAGATAACTCCAACTATGTAGTAAACATATCTAGAATCTTGCATATTTAGAGTAACCAGACTCTTTGGAGGAGGCGGGCAGCATTGGTAAGCCTGACACAGAGTCTGTCTTACAGCGATCCAGAGCTTGTTTGTAGCTGATCTTCTCCTTCGTGATCGGGTCTACGATATCCTTGGCGTAGGTCGTCTCGGACTGCAGCTCCCTCATCATTGTGCTGTCGATCATTTTGGCCCCGATGGCGTCAAAGACGCTCATTCTGCGGCCGGTGTTGGGATTGACCAGCCCTCCCGTCAGGTGCTGCGCCTCCATGTAGTGGATGGCGGTGTCCTTCGGCATCCAGCCTTTCTGAACAGCTTCTCCCACGGACAAACACTCTCTGGTCATGGGGTCTTCAACGCCGGCGAAGGCCTTTTGTGCATTGAGTAGCCTCTGGAGTTGACTGTCCTCAATGAGACCCCGTAGCGCTGCCTTGTGAACTGGGTATCTCATATTGTTGCTGATGTCAATGATGCCGCCTGTTGATGCCTGAGCCTCCAGAAGTTTTTGGGCGGTGGTGGGGTCGATGAGTTTACGCAGGGTGGCGCTGCGTATTGTAAAGCAGGTGTTAGTGTTTGTATCCACTACTCCAGCAACTGGGTAGATTTCTTTAGAGGTGGTGACTGAGTTGGTCGAATTCACCGTAGTTTTGGTGGACTTGTGGATTGAGTTGAACTGGGGTTGCTTCTTATTGTCACCGGCAACCAGCAAGGCAAACTCTGAGATGGCAATCTTGCCCTTTTTGTACTGTTGGAGATCATACTCTGTCACCTGGCCTGCCTTAAGGGCCTCTTTGATGGAGTACTGCTTTCCACTCTTGCGATCCTGCAGCACAGATGTCTCCCCTTCAGGTCCCAGGGAAGTAATCTCCTCCCAGTCACACTCCAGCTCCTGCAGGTGAATGTACTGTGGGCGATCAATCAGGCCCTGCAGGTAGGCATCATAAGGGGACATGTCTTTGCCTGTATCTGGATCCAGAATGGTGATTTTGGTGGAGACGTTGGTTTCTTTGGTCCTTGTCTCTGCGTGCTCCTCTTTCTGCACGTTCAGCAGAAGCTCCCGGATGACGCTGTCCCGCTGATGGATCTTGTCCTTTTCTTCCAGGATTTCCCTCTCCAGACGCTGAGAGTCGGACCCCATCTTGAAGCTCTTCTGCCTGCTCGTCTGCGTTCTCTCACTCATTAGCCTGCTCTGCTGCTGGAAGGACAGGCTGATGTCGTGTCTCGAGGCATCGAGTGTCCTGAGCTCCCGAGTGAGGTTGTCCTTCTCCCTCTGTAAGGCATCTCGGTTCAGATTGAGGGTACTCTCCTCTCTTGAAGAGCTCGATTTGCTGCCCATCATGTGGGTGATTTTCCCATTGAGGCGTCTGAGTTCATCTTCCAGGTCCTGTCTGGTAAATTTATGCTCAGACACCTGTTCCCTCAGGCGATCCCTCTCGGATTCGACGGCCTGGTCTTTCTCAATGCGGACAATCTCTTTGTACACCGTCTTCTCACCAGACTTCTCCTTCTGCAGGATCTCAAGCTTTAGGGTGATGTTACGGATGTCTCTCTGGATGCGCAGGATGTTGCTGGTTTCCTTGTCCATGTCTGACTGAAGACCGGTTGTCATCCTCTCCAGTTTTGGGTCTCTTTCAACCTTCAGCACCTCCTCGACAACAATACTTTCCTCGACAGGAGGTGGGGCATTTTCCAGCTGTGTGATGCGCAGTCGGATCTCTCTGAGTTCAAACTCGGCTTGAGTCCTCTTTTGGCGCTCGTCGCTCTCTCTGAGGATCCTCAGTTTCTCTTCCACCTTTGTTCTCAGCTGCTGCAGCTCTAGGTCTATCTGACGGCGGGTCATTACTTCTTCATCCAGGTTCCTGCTGAGCCTGTCGTGCTCCACCATCTGCCTCGGGTCCTTCTGTAAACGCACAACCTCCTGCACAATCACTTTCTCCTCGGGCTTCTGTCTCTCCAGCAGGATGTATTTGTTTTGCAGGTCAAACACCATCTCTTCAGTGTTGCGCCGCACCTGCGCCTCCTCCCGCACAACTCTCCTCAAGCGGTCAGCTTCTTTCTCCAGCAGAGGATCAGCCTCATACTTGATGACTTCTCTGTTGATGACTTTGGTCTCTATCTTGGACTTTTCCGCTTTCCATTCATCTCTTTCTCTCTTGAACACTCTCACTTGATCCAGGTGGGAGTTGTAAGTGGTGTGTAAATAGTTCACCTGATCATTTAGCCTCTGGATCTCTCTCTCATTCTCAGGGCTTCTTTCCTCCTTGACCACCTCTTGGAGAACTTCCCTTACCTCCACCTTGGGCTTCTCAGAACGAAGGATATTCACATCAGTTGTGACCTGGATGTTCTCCCTGTCCAAATCAGAGCACTGCTTGTTGGTGTCTTGTATGTCTTTCCTGAGCCGCACTATCTCCACCTCTGTGCCCGGGTCTATCCGGTAGATCTCATTAACAATCTCCTTCACCTCAACCTTTGGCCTCCAGCCTTGAACTTCTCGGTAGCGACTGTGGAGCACCGTCACCTCTTTGGTCAGAGAGTCGTTTTCAATCCTCTCTTCCTCCACACTTGTTTGAACCCTCTTTGATTCATTGATGAGCTCAGGGTCTTGTTCAATCTTTTTCACTTCCTTAGTGATGATCTTAGGCTTAATGTTAGGAATCAGTCTCTCGAGTGCATTGATCTGGCTTCTTGTCTGGAAGATTTCGTCGTTTAGGAGCTTGACCTTGTTGCTCTCATCAGAAATTTCCACCTCAAATGTTCGCACTGCTTTCAACATCTGTGGGTCTTGTTCCACTTTCACCACTTCCTTCTTAACAATCCTCTGTTTGATGGGCGGTGCCTTCTGCTGCAGAATCGTGACTTCTGTCCTCATCTGAATGTGTTCCCCGTCTCTCACTCGAATTTCATCCCTCATCCTTGCTATCTCGTCTCTAATCTTAGCGGCTTCTATATCCAGCTGAGGATCTTTCTCAAACTCCGTCACCTCTCTGGTCACCAGTTTGGGTGCAGAGCTTTTGAGGGTTTCCTCCACGATGGTGATTTTCTTGTTGAACACCTCGACCTCGGTGTGGGTGGTGGTACGCCTCACGGACTCTTCGTTCAGTATTTTCTGCAGATCGACCAAGTCGCTTTCCAGTTTTGGGTCGCGGTAGTACTGCAGTATTTCTTTCTCCTCGACGCGCTCCACTCCTCTGCGACTCTTCAGTGACATCATCCTGTCTTTGAAGGTTCTCAGGTCTGTCTCGGTATGATTTTTCCTCTCCTTCTCTTCATCCAGCTCTTTTAACAGACTATCTATCTCTAAGGAACTCCTTTGACTGCTTTCAAGCTGCACTTGTTGCTGTGCCACCATTTGGACTTTCTCTTCGTTCTGCAGCAGGAAAAGCAAATTAATTAAATGACAATAAGTTGCGACGTAGTTTTAGGTCGTTTTATGGAAAACATATTTTATAGTGAAGAGGATGTTTTTATTCATGTCCTGTTCTCTTACTTGTACAAGGAGATTCGTAGCTAAGTCCATCTGTTTTTGGCGTTGGGTGTTTTCAGCTGTTGCTTCAGCATAACGGTTCACCAGACCCTTCTCCTATAATAAACAGGAGACATAGCAGCAAACCATCAGCCACCTTGATCTTTTAATAAATGTAACAAATCATTTACATTGTGTTTAAAAACTTGGAGGAATTTAAATGTTACCTCTTTCTGAACAGCCTCAGCCAGTGTGAGCATACGAGGTTTCTGGGAAATAGTGACTCCAGCGTTCTCGAGTGTGCTGTTGTATTTGTCAGCATTGGTCTCGTATTCCTGCACACACACACAGCGAAGAATTATTTATTCAATTAATCAAGTATACTTGTTTTCCCACTCGTTTGCATTTTTTTTTTTTATAGAAAAACCAAGAATTAGATTGGTAATAAAATTATGTCATCAATGATGGTAACAATAGGGATATTTTCTTTTTATATAAAGCCTAGAATCACCGATACACTCTCTTGCTAATATGTCAGAGCATTGTATTATAATCTCTTACATTGAGTACACCCTGCAGGTCTTGAGACAGGTCAGCCACTCTGTCCATGTCATCTCCCTTCCTCTTCAGGTCATCCACCACCCTCTGTGGTGAAACATTTAACAGATGTTAATCAAGCATATTTTTTTACAGATTTACAAAGAACAACGCATATGTGTAAATAAATCACAGCCTCACCTCTTGGGAGCTCTGCCTGGCAGCGACCTGAGACAGACTATCGTTGTAGTTGATCTCGTTTCGCGGCAGGTTGTCCAGGAAGGACTTCAGGGACCTGGACGTACTCTGGAACTCCTGGTTCTTGGTTGCAGCTTCTTGTAAGAGGTTTTCTCTGAGAGGATTCATCAATATGGCAGAAAATTAAATAACTGACATTCAAAAGGTTTTGCTTTCTTTCATTCCTTTTCCTAAAAAATATTTATATCCTAGGTATAAATATCTTAAACCTTTGCCTGACCACATCATCTCAGTATATACTGCTTTCTTTATGTACCGTATGTATGTAATGAGAATGTGAAATAAGGATCAACATAATCCTTTTATTGGCATTATTAATTGCCTTTAGATAGATAGACCAAAGCAAAAAGACATCTCTACTAATGTATAATACTGTATGTTTGAATCAAGGCATAATAGTAAAGTTGTATAGTGCATGCAAACTCGTCAAAGTCTGTCCCTGTTGTTTCATTTGAATACTTTTTATAGGGCTGAAGAGGCAAAACTTCTTCTTTCCTATGCCTTTAATCATCGTTTATCTTATGACTCCTTTGGGGATCCCGAGCTCATTTGATACGGTTTGTTCACAGTCTGTTTCTCACCTCTCCTTCAGCTGGTTGGTCACGTTGGAGTAGCGGCTCTGCAGCTGCTTGACGTCAGTCCTCTGGCGCCGGATGTCAGGGCAGTACTCCTGGTAGCCCTGCTGCAGAGAGCTGCACAGCTGCTCCGTGGTCTCCAGATCCTGACTCAGCTTCTTCATGTCGTCCTGAGCCGCCGCCGCAGACTTCTGCTGGTACTGAAAACAGCAAAGGAGATGTGTGATTTTAAAATTCTGAAAAAGAACTGCCTTTTACGGAGTAGAGGTACGATTTTTAAATGCAGATTATTCTTCTCACCTGAATGTCCTCGGCGCGGGCTTGGATTGCACTTGGCACGTCAGGGATTGGACCGTCGTCACTCAGCTTTTTCTCAAACCCAGAGACGAGGCCGTCCACCTTCTTGATCTGATTCTCCAGTTGGAGAGATGCATTCCCTCTGAAAAAAACAGGATGAATGCATCGATGAAGTGTAGGCCTACTGAGATTACTTAGTTCAGTAGCACAGCTCAACAAAGACAGACAGATGTACGCCTATAAAAATATGAAAATATTTTTTGTCACATTTCTTATTTATCATTTATTGCGTTCTTTGAGGGAATGGTAAAAGCTCCTTTCTAGTCTTCCGACCACTCAAATCGCTTTACACTACATGTCAGCATTCACCCATTCATACACACATTCATACACTGGTGGCAGAGGCTGCCATGCAAGGTGCCAACCTGCCCATCAGGATCTAAACCAGCTATTCCCACTAGTGGGCCTCAGAGTGCCACCTAGTGGGCCATGGAGGTACTGACAAATGGTTAGATTAACCTCTTCAAAATCCAACGGCCGCAATTCTGTTTTTCAGAGGTTGTAGCGGGCGGGTTTTAAGCTAGAGGAAGGATACTGGAATGATATGAAACTATAAAACCTAATGAATCCATTGGTCCCAACCATGTCATGCTAGCTTTTCGGGAAGGAGGCTAAATAACACTTCAAAGTTACTCTAAATTATGGTGAGGAAAAACTGGTATAGCCATTTTCAAAGGGGTCCCTTGACCTCTGACCAAATGAATGAAAATGGGTCCTATGGGTACCCACGAGTCTCCCCTTTACAGACACATGTCTCGGATGCAGTGACAGAAAATGGAGCGTTTTATTTTACGAAAAGTGATGTTGGAGACAACCCGGCACCAGTAAAAGCTCCAAAGCTTGTGGTGAGGAAATATGCCCCTGAATAGTTTGGATTCATAATGGCAGGGAGTGATGGGTGAGGGAAAGCTGAATATGTGTGTGGGTCATTACACCTGCCTGTGGCATAACACATATTTATAGCCCAGTTTGTCATTTATTTGGGTAGGTGGTCCTCGGAATTATTTTAACAATCAGACGTGGGCCTGGAGTTACACAAGGTTGAGAACCCCTTTAGTTCTAAACTAAACGCTCATTCACACACCGATGGCACAGCATTCGGGAGCAATTTGGGGTTAAGTGTCTTGCTCAAGGACACTTCTACATGTGACCGAAGGAGCCGGGGATCGAGCTGCCGACCTTCTGATCGGTGGGACGACCTCTACCTCTGAGCCACAGCCGCCCCCCCAAAAAAGTTTTAATTTGCAGTTTCAAAACAGGGATAACCGTTCTGTATATTCATTGTCGTCAAAAAACCCTCCACCATGTCACTGCATAACGCAACCCAAAAAAACACCTACTTCTTGGTGTAGAGGTCAGCGAGTTCTGCGATGCTGTCGTGCTTATTGTTGGCAGCGCTCAGTTTGAGTGGCAGTGCAGAGGAGCTGGGATCTTTGGACAGCAGGGGCTGCAGGTCAGCCTGAGCTGCCAGCTTCTGCTGCTCCAGAGCCTTCAGAGCCCTGGCAGCTTCCTGTAAGGGACATACGTAGATACTTTAGACACTCATATACTGTAGGGTGTCGTCAAATATCAATCAAATCATCTAGGGTTCCTCCTTGTTAAAACTGTAAACTCAAAAAAAGAAACACGTCATGGTCTAAATGTTTCAGAAGCTTTCTACAGTTTATCTGTGGATCCTTGACGTTGATGACATTTGGTAAATTAGTGGCATTTAACCTAAGTCTAAAGAGCTGATAGATAGAATAAAACAATCTTTAGCTCCAATAAATAAAGATTAAATGAATAACACAGTTGTCTGTGACTTTATTCCCCTCACCTCCTGTTCCCTCAGCCTCTTGGCCAGATCTCCAGCCGGGTCTGAGCGGCTCAGCGGGGCTCGCAGGCGGCTCAGCATGCTCTGCTCAGCGCTGGCCAGGTCACCGTCCAGCTGGTCCAGCTGCTGAGCCAGAGCTGTCACTTTGGGATCCGGTGGGGCAGAAGACACTGGGGCTGAATGAGGAAACAGGGAAGTTTATTGATGGCCTGATCTGACTGTGGTCTTAAGATGAAAATTAAAAACTATTTGTGCAACTAGTCGTAAATAATCATGACGGTTTATAGAACCTATGGTGCCTTATAATTAGGATTTAATTTATAGACAATGACCTGATTGTAGGGACCTGGAGACCTCGGCTTTGTGATTCTTCAGCGATGCCACCAGAGCAGTTCTTCTCTTCTTGATGTCTGCCAGTTCACCACCCAACCTAAGGAACAAGAATAGAAACAGTATTACTGACATATGTTTGTTGTAGCTGCATAATAACACATAATAAATCAGACAGCATTACTTACAGGTCCACTTTGTCAATGGCCTCTGGATCAGGTGGAGGGATCTGGAAGCAAACTCCCGGGAAGGTTTTCGTTGCCCCATCGGTGGAGATAATGTTCCAGTTGTCATCCGAGTTCGATTTCAGGGTGAATTTCTCGCCTCTTTCCAGAGAAGCCTAGATGATAATAATAAATAAAACACAAAGTTTAGAAAAGAAACATTAGCGAACGCTTGAGTTGAACCATCTCAGCTGTGGATATTTGACAGTTTCTGCCGGTTTAGAAGCTCCAACCTTATCTGTCTCCCAGTCACACAGGGACTCCACCGTGATGGATCTGTTGGGGGCGACGCGTCGTAGCTTCAGAGGAGCGATGGTGGTGCTGCGACTCCTCAGGTCGGCCAGCAGCTGCTCACTGTTCTGCACGGTCTTCTCCTCGGCCTGGTGGGAAACAGATTAAAAAGATTAATTTCATATGACATCATCCTAGAATTAAGACTGAATCAAAGTTCTTCATCTCTAAAGTATCTGTAATGATAGTTTAATGCACATTTTGTGTCCAAAACAATATAGCAAATATCCTACATAATGTATCTATTTCTGTTTTTTAAACTTTGGGATACCTAATAAATGTTTTAGTGTGAACGGCGGGAGAAACCCACTGAGTTGGACCTCTCTTTAAAGAATTAATCTCTTTTATTAACTGAGGTAAGGTCGTGAGATTCAGAGTTAAGTAAAAGAAAACAATTTACAAACCTTTATAAAAAGAAAACAAATAACGAAATTACTAAAAGAAAGAAAGTGGCATTAATTATTGGGGAATGTGTACTGTCGTATTTTGCGCACATTTATTATGCGGTGTATAGGATTTGTTTTATTTTATTCGATTTCTTAATTGAGTGTCTTTTTAATATCTGCGAAGTTAAAATTTACAGTTCTTTTTTTCTGTTGATCACGCCTCCTGTCAGATAAACTAATTAAATAAAAATAGAAAATAAAAGCAAACAACATATAAAGATATACAGTCAAGAAAAAAAAAAGATAGGTAGGTATACAAATGCGTATATATAACATACAATAATAATAATAATAATAATAATAATAATAATAATATAAATAATCCTAATTCAGATTTTCCAATGTGTACTTTCTGCTCCAAAACTAACTGCAACTAACAATTATTGTCATTGTCAATTAATCTGTTGATTATTTTCTTGATTAATCGATTAATTGTTTGGTCCATAAAATGTCAGAAAAATCCTCAAATGATGACATCCTCAAATATTTAGTTTTGTCCACAACTCAAAAATATTCAGTTTATTGTCATAGAGGAGTAAAGAAACCAGAAAATATTCACATTTAAGAAGCTGAAATCAGAGAATTTGACTTTTTTTCTATAAAATAAATACTTATTAATCAAAATCGATTATCAAAATAGTTGGCGATTAATTTATTAGTTGACAACTAATCGATTAATCATTGCCGCTCTACTTCATATAACTATATACAATAAGAGAAGTGTGTTTTTCCCCACAGGGAGGTGCACGTTGAATTTATTATGTGCAACGTCGTTGATTCTGTCTCTGTAATAGTGACTTTAGAAGTTCCTCCGTACCTCCAGCTGCAGCAGCGTCTCTGCGTTGCTTTTCTTGCTGACGGTCTTAGGGTCCAGGCTGCTGTTGAGTTTGGTCAGCGTCTCTGACAGCTGCTCAGTCTCCAGGTGGTACTGGAAAACAGCACAAAAACATGTTTGTTGAATGACAAAGAGATACAAAGTGCACAACTTCTCACACAAACTTGACTCAAATCCAGATTATAGTAATGACAAATTGTGGCATACTGTGTCCCATATTTACCTTTTTGTATTCCTCCAAGCTGTCCAGGTGTGTCTCCTGACAAATGCAGAGATTGAGGAATTTCTGCCACTCGCCTCGAACAGCATCTCTCTGAGCCTGGAGATGTAACGTAATGTTATGAGTTAAATGAACCTGGATTTATGTGGCATTCAAATTAGTTTAGAAGGTTAACGTTTTGTTTTTTGTTTTTTTTGGGCTGTCAATCAATTAAAATAGTTAATCGCGATTAATCGCACATTTTTTATCCGTTTGAAATGTACCTTAAAGGGAGATTTGTCCAGTATTTAATACTCTTATCAACATGGGAGTGGGCAAATATGCTGCTTTATCCAAATGTATGTATATATTTATTATTGGAAATCAATTAACAACACAAAACAATGACAAATATTGTCCAGAAGCCCTCACAGGTACTGCATTTAGCATAAAACAAGATGCTCAAATCATAACATGGCAAACTGCAACCCAACAGGCAACAACAGCTGTCAGTGTGTCAGTGTGCTGACTTGACTATGATTTTTTTTTGGTTTATTGTTTGTCTCTCTTTATTATTTATTTATTAATCCTTGTTTTCTTAATTTTGTTTTAGCCTTTGCAAGTAGTTACCCATTTTTTAAAATATATTATTACTTTTTTTAATATTATTTTTGTCCCCTCTTTTGTCTTTTGTCTTCATGACTCTGCTTTGACTTGCTGATGTTCCTACTGTATATTTTGGGAGGATGCATATGTATTGGTATTGTATCATATGCCATTGCCAAATGTTATGTTGCGTATAAGAACATTCAAATAAACAGATCGCAATCTAAAAGGTTAAAGTTTATTTTTAAAGTTAAAGACTTTGGCCCTGTAAAGCGTCACCTTCGCTGTTGACAGCATTGTCTTCTGGGTAATGAGACTTACCTGTATTGTTTCACTGGCAGGGTGCTTCAGTCCAACAAGTCTTTCTCCTTCGTCCTGGAGTTTGTTCACCTCGCTCTCGTGCGACAGCAGGCTGTTGTTCTTGAAGTTCTGATCGAGATCAAATCAAAGTGGGTGTTTATTTACATGTTTGGTTATCCAGGTACAGAACAAATAACTCAGTTTGGAAGAAACATCATCTCATTATTTTAGATTTGTAACAACCCGTCAGTCCTGACCTCATACTGCCTGCGGACATCAGGCGGGTCCACCATGCGGTCACTCCAGTCCTGCTTCTTGATCTTATCTTGCTCCTCTCCCAGGAAGACCAGCTCCTTGTTGCAGCCGTTCATGTAGTCATACAGGCTGTTCAGGTAGTGGCGGCGCCACTTGGAGTTATCCTGAGGAGGAAATTAAATAAAACTCAATAAATCCTGAGAAGTTCTGAAAGTATAAATGTTTATGTCAAAATAAAACAGTACTTTGAGAGCTTCCTTATCGTTATGTATTTCTTGTTGAAAATACAAGATAAAACAAGCGGCGTATCAGTTGGAGAGAAGAGGCCAAATAGCTCAAAATCTGTTTTGTTGTTTGAAGATTTTATTTACCAAGATGCTATAACAAAGAATTTAATTCTGATGCATGAACAGAAGACAGTAAAACGTCTAAGACTGAGGCATTTCTGAAAGATCTCCCAATAAATGCTCAACTCAAAATCAACTCACCAGTATATTGTTGTACTGCTTCTTCAGGGCTAAATAGTTATCCTAAAAGACAAGATAACAACATGTAAGTTGTGGAGAAACAGTTTTTCATGACGATTAAAGAAGGCGAGCAGGACATTAAATGTTTTAATCAGCTTGTGGTGAATGCACGTATGTTCACCTTGTTGCCTGCGGAGCTGACGCAGAGCTGCGAGTTGTAGGCCTCGACCTCTTTGTGCAGGATGTTGTGAGCGGCGACCTGCTTCTCCAGGTCGGCCATGGTGGGGCCGTACACCTCCGCGGTCACCAGTTTCTGAGGGCACAGACAGGAAGAACAAAGTTAATGGTATGTGGAGACAAAATAACCACCAAAGGACAAATCTGACAGGCTGACAGAGCACTCTTAAATCCCAGTCTCTCACTTTGAAGAACCCATCATCAGTATTACTAAGACTGCATACTTCCACTAAGACTCGTCCCGTTCTTTCCGTGGCTGATGCTGAAACACTTGTTCATGCATTTGTCTCGTCTAGGCTTGATTACTGCGATACACTTTTCTCCGGTTCACCTAAATCATATTATATATATATAACCAAATATTAACCAAAACTAGAGCATTTGATCATATTACACCTGTTCTTATTTCATTACATTGGCTCCCTGTACTTCAAGATCCTACTTTTAACTACTTTAAAATAGGGTGACCAGATCCCAACAAACCAAGTGTGGGACAAAGAGTTTGTTTGTGTGCGACAATGTGACACACGTTACCAAGGCTGAGAGATAGTCTACAAGTTGAGGCATCGCCCTGTCGGGGTTTCTTTCATAACAATGACTAATTACATTATCCCGCTTATTACATGGCTACTTACTTAAGAATTCAATAATTTGACACAAAAACGGTCCGCCAGAGTCCGACATCAGAACTGCGCCCATAGCAACGGTTTGTTATACATAGCAACGGTCTGCTATGAAGAAATAACACACCGTAGAACGCCGTGATTGAGCATTCAGAATCGAGTATTCAACAAAGCCGTGTAATCATTTTTATGTAATGTCATATGAAGTTAAATAATAAACATTTCTATTCTGCCCCTTATCTCTTAACATCTCTATGCTTTTGCCCGAATGCATCCATAGATCGGCTCATCTCTTTTTGAGCCGCACGTTTCTTGTGAGACTCACATGAACTGTGTCGCTTCATGTGGTATCCCCCCCCCCACGTGTGAAATTGAAAAATAACTGGCAAATTTCAACAAACTCTGAGAATCACCTGCTTAGAAATACTTATAATAATAAAATATTTTCCGTCATATTCCACCTAAATCTGCATATTTTGTGACGCCGTTGAGCATAGCGTAGCAAAGACAGTGACCGGTCAACCTGCACTTGACCCAAGTGTGCGCAGTGATGACAGCCATCCCTGCTTTCTTCACAGCCATTGGATAAAAAACAGATTTTAAAAAAGCGTTTGACTTTTGAAAACTAGAGCCAATGAAAATGTGGGACATCGTCTCAACATGTGGGACGTGGGACAAGGGATAAAAATGCTGTGCAGTCCCTCGTAAAGTGGGACACCTGGTCGCCCTATTACAGCACTATTACATTACTACTATTATAGCACTCTATAGAGGAATAAGATATATCAGGCAATATACACCGATCAGCCAGGGTGCCCATGCTGACCTAATGTTGTGGCTGATCGGTGTATGTTGTTTGCAGCATTGTTATTGGTTTTCACTGGATTAGTTGACAATAAGAAACATATAAAATATTGCCAGCGTTATCCGAGATCTAAGAATAACATGAATCCTGGACCTTCAAAGGGGTTTTTAAGCTGACTGCCTCAAATGTTCGGTGTTATCATACGTACTTGTTTCTGGTTGAGAACAGGTCCCCAGTCGATTCTGGGCATCAGCGACACGTCGTCGACCTGCTCGAAAATGTCTCGGTAGAAGGCGCAGTCCTTCAACCAACGCTCGTGGAGGAGGAGGACACTGGAGGGCAGAGGAAACGCAAAGAACTTAGTATTTATTGAGAAATTCATTCTGAAATAATCATATGAATAAATGGAGACTAAATAATATTTTAAACTCCAATCACTGTGAGAGTTTTTAATCCTGTTTCTTTGTTTGTTAATGTAATTGTCTGTCAGTCTATTAAACCTTCAAAAAAAGCTCTGAGGGGGACGCCACACTCACTCGCTCTCGATCTCTAGGGCCTGCGGGTGTTTGGACTTCTTGGCTTTGTCGACGTCCAGGAAGAGGTCTTTCAGGAGGACCTCGGCCTCGCCCAGCTTGTCCGATATCTCAGCCTTGTGCTGGGTCGGCTGCTCTTTCTGGTCGTTCTCGCCATCCTGGTGGAAGTAGACAACAGTTAAGGGGCTGCCAGTGAAAGAGATTTGTGCATTAGTTTGTATTTGTGTTTTTTCCGTGTGTGTGTTCTCACCACCGCCAGCAGCTCCTCGGCACGGAGGATGTCTTTCTCCACCGTGTCGGCATTCTTTTGCATCTGGGCGATCAGGATGGCCAAGTTGCCGGCCTGGGTCCTGCAGGGTGAGGAAGAGGAGGAGGAGGAGGAAAAGGAGTCGAAAAAGGTCAGTGATGAAGCCATAACTACAGATCAGATGGTGCATTATCGAGAATCAAATCAGAGTTTTCCTCCATAATCCCTCTCACAGTCCCACTGAATCCTCTGAGAGACTGATACTCACCAGTAGACGTGGCCAGGAAGTCCTTTCAGTTTATCTTTTAGTTTTACATTCTTACTCAGAGGCTCTCAGTGAATAGATAAATATCTCATTGATCATAAATGTTGATGAGAAAACAATGGACTTCTTCTAGTCCATTGTTTTGTGGACCTCCCCTAAAACTACATTGAATCTCTGACCTCCTTGCCTGGTTGTGACGACTGAGCCTCCTTATTTGTTTTGTTGGATTGGTGTTGTTGATTTTTAATTTCAAATTTTTAATTTACTTTATTTATTTTTATTTTTATTTGCGTAGTGTTTCACTATTTTTTGTGTCACTGCTGCTTTAAGTCTTGTTGTAAGTGTTGTCATTAGTGTGATATTGGTTATTTCCTTTATCTTTCTTAATGTTGAGGGTGGGAGGGAAAAACGGAAAGACTACTCATTTGATCTGGTATTTATGTTTTGTAATGTTCTTCCAATTAAAAAAACAAACAAACAAACATTTTATCGATAAACTTGACAAAGTTTTGAAGGTGTAAACTCAGAAATTCCCCCCAAAAAGCCCATTGAACCCAAATTTTAGAGTATCTGGGTTCCTTATTTATATGTTTATCTCAATTAAGAAAGGGAAATTTATACGTTCTAATACCATTAAAGATGCATTTTCAAGAACAGTAGAAAGTAAAATTGGTATATATTTTTTCTTTTAATATGAACTAAAGAGACATGAGGTCAAAAGCTAACTTAAGATCTCTCCGCTATCAAAAATCTGCACGGAGGCAGTTTTCCTTTTATTGTTTTCACTCTTTTGTATTATCTGACTGACGCCCGTCATATCAAGATCAAACACAACCTGATAAATCACGCACTATACGAGACGTAGGGTCAGTATCATTCTGTGTGTTGCTCTGTGTCGATGAGAAAAGGTAAAGCGATGCCTCAGACAGACAAAGGGAGGTGGAGATTCTCCTGGGTGGCAATGAACGTTGAACTACACCCATAAAACTAAATAAGAGGTCCATGTGGGATTTGGAGCTGATGATGATTTGAATAAAGATAACACGGTGTGATGTTACAATCTAATATGAACTGTTTTTTTATGTAAAGAGGATTTGTGGTAACTAAATCTTCGGCGTTTGACTAAATGGCGAGTTAGTGATCAATTATAGGGAATGCAAATCAAATCAAATCATCTGCAAACAGGAGAAATCCAACGAGTTTAAACAAGGGAGGACAATAAAGGAGCTTTGATTGTAGTAAACTTTGTGGTCAAACAGGAAACACTGCTCACTCACCAGTGCTGTTTTTTCTGTTTCACTCACAGTGAATCAGGTTTTTAACTTACATCCCATTTAAAGACAAACTTGCAGGTTGAATTAATTACTCTATTTAATACTTTGTGTGTCCAAATGTGCAATGCCTCAATTCTGATGGTGATAAAAACTGCCTTACAAAAAAACGAGTCCAGATGTCACTGTAGTGTGTACAAAGAAATATCTTGTTGATATTGTTTCACATTAATTCACCTAGAAGTTGCTCTGTCACATCCAAGAGGTTGTGTCTAGAAGGTAACCCGCAAATTGCGAAATCGGATCTGAGATCTGCAAAAACTTGTAAAAAACTCTTGCGAGCCTTGCTGCTCGGTGACCTATTCTGACCTAACCTTAACTATTCGAGATCAATATCTAACCTTAACCATCTGGCGAGAGTTTCCCCAACTTGCGGGTTCCCTTCCAGACACTTCCAACTCCAGGGGAGGCAAATTATGACCCTTCATAAGTCCCTACTCAACTGGCCAGGCATGGGCCATCCTGCCTCTTTACCTAGTGGGCTCCTCCTCCATCTCCTCTCTCCTCACTCCATCGATGACTTCTTATTGATAGAAAACGCCCGGAGCTATCTACCAGGCTCACAACCTACTACTACTACTATTTCTACTGAACATCCTCACAACATGTTAGCAGCATTTACACTCTAAAATCAGTTTCATATCAGTTGGGAAACTAAAGTGAAGACTCCAATATCTCTCCACTGATGTATCATAAATCATTCAAAATGTGACATGTTAAGCATGTTAAACTCTTGCACTTCTCCCAGAGAGTTTATGCAACAGGGCTCATTTTACAACCTGCAAGACTTCATTCATGCACTTTAACCTAAACCTCTGAAATACTAACGCTGATGTGTAACAGCAAACCAAAGACCTCCCTGGTTAATTGACCCACAAACCAAAGCTACCTCAAAGTCATCTGGGGAGAAGACAAGCGTGTGTCATATAAGGTAGATTTATGGCAGCAGCCTAAATGCAATCTTGGCGCAGCTCTGTGTAATGATGGAGCAGCGACAGAGGAATGCAGCGCTCCTGCTCCTCCTCTCCGGCTCTGACTCACTGAGTCACTGAGCTGCCAGCTGATCTGGTTCTGCAGCCGCTCTGACAATGGTCTTCCTATTCCTGCTCACTCAGCAGGAGAGACAGGTATGTGCTGTACACACACACATAGTACACACACACATAGTACACATAGTACACATAATTATTTCACAACTTTCTCCATTTCAGCCACAGAAATACTTGTGGTATTGTTTAAACCACCTCTGACACCGCCTCATCAGTGAGTGAGTGAGTAGCTGGAGGTGAGGAGACATTGCTCTCTCTGCTGGCCAAAAAACAATAATGACAAGGACCCAGAAGAGTCAGCAGAGCTTGGATTAATGAAGCAGTATGATAATGTGATCTACTTTTATTCCACCTGTCCTTTCTCGGGGTGCTTTTGATACTTGTATACCTTGTTTGCTCTCTGAAAATAAATAGAATTCTTATTTTCTAACACATCTTCATGTCAGACACTGAATGCCTCTCGTCTCTGTCTTGATAAAGATTGATGGACTACGTAACAACAACGATAAAGTCAAAGTCTGATATGTTGTGTTGTTATTAATATAGTAGGATTGAGTGCTCTATATTCCAGAATGTAGTGTTAATAACTGATGGTAAATAAGCCTACATGTATATGCTTGAACATGTATATGTATCTTTTACTATGTAAAATGTTAAATCAATCAATATGTATGTATGGTTTATTTTATTAATTATGTGTTTGCTGGCTTTTTACAAATATTATTAATTTTATATATTTTATTATTAATATAAATATGTTATTAATAGGTAATATATTAATTTTATCTTTGTTTTATTTATTATTTATTTATTTTGCTTTTGGTTATTTACATTATTTATTTATTTTTAATTGTTTTAATCTTATTACCTAATTTTGAACCATCATTCCCTGTGCAGATATGTTATTATATGTTATTTTGTCTAGGCAGTGGGGGGGGGGGGGGGGGGTGGGAGAAAAGTGAAAATGCTCTGTGTTAAATATCTGTGAATAATATTCTTTTTCTTAAATAAAAATAATATTAAAAAAATATATATATAGTAGGATAGTAGGATGAGATACTAATTTAAAAACAAAAAATTGTCATTACATTCAAGGTCTCTTAAGGCTCGTACTGAGAAAGCATACAAAAAAGTCTAAGTATTCTTGGCCTATAGACCTAGTTGTATTTAATCTTTTGATTGAGACTTAAAGGAAAGTATAATTAAGTATTCTTGCCTTATAGGCCTACAGAAAGGTATACTCGGCTTGTAGTTGTGCTTACTTTCTGATAGAGTAGCCTATTAAAGTGTGTGTTGTGGAGGACGTGTACTGTCTGCTTCCCTTGAGTATAGGGGTAGGCAACCTTACTGTGCTAATGGTGGCACACGGTATCTTAGCCAATGGCACGCTATATAGCAATAATTGTGCAAGAGTTTCTTTAGAAATGTTGAAGTGTCCTCTCATCTGCATGCCGAATGTTCCCCACCCGCATTCCACTCATTCCCGTCCGACTCTACCTCGTATCGGCTAGTAGTCACCGGCTTCTTCGCATAATTTGTTAAGTTTATTGCTGATGAACAAGACTGATGGAAGGTTGGTCGGGTTGATGATTTCATCTCCGGTGTGGATGTTTTCATAAGGATGGCAGCGTTCTTGTATAGTGCCCTCTATATATATATAGAATTACAAAGTCCTGATTACGGGAGAAAAATATTTCTTAGAAATGTCGCTATGCACGTTGCCTATAGCTGGAATAAAATATCAGATCTGTTGGAGATTTTAATGTGCTGTCATAATTATTTTATTGTTAACCTTAATGTTGATATGGCACACGGATTAACAAGAACATTTTAAAATGGCACTTCACATCAAAAAGGTTGCCGACCCCTGAAGTAGTTAGTTAAACCCTTAAATAATAACTTGTTTTATGTTTAATTTTTTGTGTTTAGTGAGCTAAATGTCAACTTCTAATGGCAAATAATGCACTAAAATATATTATAATGAGTTAAAAAAAAGGACTTAATGAATATTTTGTTGCATTTATATGAATGGCCACGGCTACACAGCTGGCAGCTACGGCTGATTTGACTTGAAAGCAGGATAACTGGATAACCCGCATAATTTCGAAGGGCTTGCCCGCATTTTTTTTGCGTTACTTCGCAGTAACACTCCCTGATTTGGTTACAACTTTTAAATCTCCTCCCAGCTCACAGTGGGATGTTATTTTGGGGGCTCAAAGAGGTTGAATGCAGCTGAAAGCTGGCGCTAACGCTCAGCAGGTTCGGCACCTTTCACATCACATTTAATGTAAATATACAAGTTAAAAGCTCCATTCTGCACAACGACTGTTCACTAAATGAAATGCTGACAGTTCTCAGCAGCGTTATACCATCATCAGTCACAGACTCAATCAACGTGTCACCAACGATGTGAGCTGTTTTGTAAGTGACAAATTGCACCAGCAGAACAAGATGGGCGCCTCCGGGATACTGACATCCGCCCTCATACAGATACCAGCACCCACATGCTTACACACCCACACAGACACACACACCCATACAGACACGCTATCACATCACTATGTTCTGCGCTTTATCTGTGCATGTCGTTTCTAATTATAAATGATGATTTAAAGTTTCTTTACATTTCGCGACACTGTAGGTGGATTTTTAAAGTTAGATACTGCTACCGGTGTGAAACCAAGAAAACTAAGTATTGATTCATCTCTCAGTCGATTAAGCTATTTGTCCATGGATAGAAAATGCATGAACAACAAGTTTGATTAATCATTAAAGTCATTTATCACGTATATATGTGAAATATTTGATGGATTTGCAGCCAAAATGATGAGTCTTTGACGTTTGGTTCTGGATTTGCTGACATTTCATAAACTAAATGATCAACTTGAATAACTAAATAATGAAAATAATCACTAGTTGCAGCCCTACTTTCACCGTCTTAATTGATTTAATTGGTGATGCAGATCTCTGAAATGAACAGAGCAGCATGTCCTGTGTGTCACGGCGTAAAAGAACGGTTGGGAACCAACGCCCACATGAGAGAAAGAAACCAGCTGAGCAGTACCGACTGCCCAGCCCTCATCACACCTCAGCAGTCGGACAACATGTCCAGGGGCCGGGGCAAGGTGGAACCACCCGGTCCTCTCCTGTCTCCTCCTGTCTGTGAAACCACGTCAGTACTGGGACACCCGATAGGGACAATAAGAGGAAACTATGAGTCATTCTGGCATGCTGAATGTGTCTCCAGAGTCTCTCTGTCAGCTCACATACTGGTGGTCAATGTGGATTTGTGTGGTTTTTAAAGCCATTATGTCAATTATATCACCTTAAGTCAAGTAAAGGTGAGAGTACAAACACAGATACAGCCGGTCCTCATCACTCCCCATTGTGAAATCATCTGATCATCCCTCTTTACCTGCTGTGAGATCAGTAACTGTCTTTTTCACATTTTTACAAATGACAATGAATGATCATTTGGCTCGTTACTGTCTACGTCTCTTTAAGTTTAATGCATGAAAAGGACGGCAACATTTCACATATTACACATCAAATGAAGCTTTTTAAAAACGTTTCTTAATCAAGTTGCAGGCTTCTACTGTACTTCCATCCATCATATTTAGGTACTACTTTGAAATATGTACTGTATTAGTGACACATATTTCTACATTTTAAACAGCAGCCAGGTCACACACACTTCTCAGAGGGTAGATTTTTGTCTCAATGAAATATGATCACCAACAACAATGTTTTGCTAGCTGCTAAAAGTCAAAATTTTGGTTCAGATTAGGTGAAATCTGGCCCATGAAGTCATATGTTTTGTGGGGTTTGGGTGCCTGTAGAAGCAGATTGATGAGATTTGTTCTCTTTGTGACTTTCACCTCTAGTCATAAACACATTTTCACTAGTTCCACCTCTTGTCTTTAAGCACACTGTTCCACCTCGTGTTTACAAAGTAAACCTGACCTCAGGGCCCCATTTGCAGCCTGGCAAACATCTCATAAAGCTTTCACCATCACTGAGGATTAACCCTGACATAACGCAGCACTTAAAAATCTGCTTGAGCAAACTATCAACCCAGGCCATAGTGTAACAGGAGGGGGAACCACAAAAGAGGACAACGGCACGCACAGGAAACATGACACAATTCTCTGCTGGAGAAGAACAGGAGGAGGGGTGCTATGACCGAGATACGGTGTCACCACACACATACATTCATACGTGCATCACATTCAATAACTCACTTGCTTGTCTTGCCCGAGACCTTTGTGGTACTTTCCTTTTTCTTAAACATCCTGGAGGTCGTTGGTGGGGGTCAGGACACAAAAAAAATCTCTCCCTCTCTGTCTCTCTCTCTGTTACTCCTTCTTCGTCTGTGTCTTCCTCACCCTGTGGCTCCCACTCTGTCTCTCCTCTCCCTTTGGTTCCTCTCAAACACTCTCAAACACACACGCACTCGCGTCAGTGCAGTGTCTGACGCTGGGAGCTCCTCCCAGACAGGTTAACAGGTGTGTGTCACCGCCCAGACATCCACCTTGTGGAGGGAGACCGGACCGACCTGTTCCCTCAGCTCTCTCTCCCTTCCTCCCTTCCTCCCACCCCCGGTCCTGCCCTGCCTTTTCATCGGGGCCCTAAAAAACACTCTCAGATCTCTCACATGGAGCAGGGACCCTTTATTTACCGTAGGATGCATAATACATGGGGCTGAGGGGGGACACTGAATTCCCGCAAGGAACACTATTTATTTATACCAAATGGTATTCACAAACTGAACACTGAATACAGTTGAGAGAGATCAAGTTAGAGTGATTCCAAAATCTGGCTAATGAGTGACAAACGTTAGCACTATTGGGGTACTCGCAGTGGTCTAATGCACTGGTTCTCACTCTGGGGGAAGTGAGATAATTTCCTGGGGTCGCCAGATGGTTATGGAGAAAAACAAAATAATCTATTAAAAATAAAATAACATATTTTTGACTTGGAAATGTATTTTATTTTACATTATATCCCCTATACCAGTGATAAAATTTGCCTCAGAATACATTTTACTGAGTGTTTGTGAGTGTGCACATGAGTTTCTGAATTTTGGATTTCCGTCGGGTCAGGGGAAGAGAAAAAGTCACAGAATGCATCAAAAATCTACAGCGCCATTGGACAACGCCTAGCTGATAACAAACAAAACGGGGGGGGGGGGTCGTGATCACTAACCTGATTACTCCGGGGGTTCGGGACTCGAAAAGGTTGACAACCACTTTGTTGAATGTCATCCTCCATCTCTCTCTCCTTGTTTCCTGTCATCTCGCTGTCACTAAGGAATAAAATGCCTCAATTTGAATCAGAGACAATAGGTACATGTCAATCAATTCAAAATATTTAATCGCAATTAATCACATGATTGTCCATGATTAATCGCGATTAATTGAAAATGAATCACACATTTTTTTATCATCAACATGGCAAACTGAAGCCCAACAGGCAACAACAGCTGTCAGTGTGTCAGTGTGCTGACTTGACTATGACTTGCCCCAAAACTGCATGTGATTATCATAAAGTGGGCATGTCTGTAAAGGGGAGACTCGTGGGTACCCTAGAACCCATTTTCATTCACATGTCTTCATTCACCAGGCCAGTTTTTCCTCGCCACAATGTAGTGCAAGTTTGGAGCGTTATTTAACCTCCTTCGCGACAAGCTAGTATGACATGGTTGGTACCAATGCATTTCTTAGGTTTTTAGTTTCATATGATGCCAGTATCTTCACTCTAGCTTTGAAACTGAGCCCGCAACAAAACTATGGTAACGTCCGAAGTTCAGTTTAGGCAACAAAACCATTTAGTTAGGTTTAGGAAAAACGTCATGGTTGGGCTTAAAATAAGTACGTTAACTAAGTAAAATGCGCACGGAAAGAACGTAACATAAGTACGGAAAATACGTGACAAATGTCACTAAAAAACACATGAAAAACACGTCACAAACGTCACTAACATAACTTACAAAACACGGGTCTCTTCCTTCATAGTCCTGTGTTTGTTGGACCACCTCCCCTCCCGCCTGCCCACCATAAGCATTCTTTACATTCATTTTATTCTCCATCACTAATGCTGACTGTTGCACATTACACAGTCAGTACAGGTATGTGTTCAAATGACACGCCAAAAGCAAGAAAGCAATTGCACGCTAAATGCTTTTCGCGTTATCGTGTCATTCATACACCTTTTCCTGTGATCAGACTGATAGAGCTTGTTTTTCTTTTTTTTTGGGAATATTTTTTTTGGCATTTTGCCTTTATTCTGATTTGTTTATTAACTGGCCTGCTGTCATTTTGCAAAAGTTTTCCCACGGGCAAAGCGAGTTGATCTGGGGGGTCTGGTTTGAAAACCAGTTTTTACTTCCACCAAGCAGGTCAGCATACTGTATCTCTGAAAATAACAGATTCATTCATATAATATTTCATGCACAAACAGCTGATTTTTGAGGGGATTTTTTGTTTTTAATCTTTTATTCAGTAAACATACTTGCCTTCCTTCTTTCAACTGCATAAAAGCAGAATATTGTTTTATCTTTTTTATCTTATTTTCTTGTTTTAATTGGACATCTAATTAAGTTTGGGTCTAATTGGATTGTTCAGGCATTTTATTAGTATTATTTTATTATTATTATTTACAACTTTACATTTTAAGAGTGGTCTTTTTATATTTCCTTTCTCTGTTCAAACCCATCTTCACCCTGACAGATAAACTCAATGCTGCAAACACCAGACACACGGTGTGTACAGTCAACAGTGGAAATGCCTGACAGCCTGTGGGCCAGAAAAGAAGTTAATTACGTAATACCTTCACATAGAAGCACATGTAATAACAACGTTAATGATAAAAGACACATTGCAAAGCCCCATGTGTAGCATCAACAGACACAGCGAGTCGTTCAGGATCAGGGCGTCTCACTGCAGCATATCAACAAAAGGAAATCATGGCGAGGAATGCAGCCGGACAGCTCTCTCTGCAGCAGAGAGGAAAACAGCACAGAGAGCACACATTTTTCATCGGACCAGTCAGTCATTCTCTCTCACTGTCTCTATCTCTGGGTGCGTCCACCTGTCTGGAAAAACAGATACTCTTTCTGTTGCTCAGAGATCCACATTCAGCTCCCAAATACAACACAAGCAGCTTGTTATTATAGGCCTAATATATATGTTTCCTTTTAAGGAGAAAATATTTTGGGCAAGACCTGGGAGAAGCGACTGTATATGGATCCTGGTTTAATAATGCCAAAACAATATTAAACAAATACTATTTGTATTAGTATTTGTTATTGTTTGTGTAGTTTACATATTCACCTGGGTACTTGACTGCTGGAAACTGTATTTCATCCATATTATCTATATATATATAGCAACATCATTAGTATTACTATTATTATTATTGTTGTATTAGCCTAAACTACACCTATATTATTATTATTATTATATTATCTTATCTCATTATATCTCTCTCTCTGTATTATCATATTATACAGCTATACTACTATTATACTATTACATTACACTACTGTATCATACACTATAATAAACACTACTATATTCAGTACCCTTGCACTATTTGCACTACCATTGGCTCACCGTTCCTTCATCGCTGTACTTATGTTATCTTATTTTTTATTTTACTTTACTTTACTTGATTATTTTACTTTAAAGATAGCACTTTTAGCACACCAAAAATCCATGCTGTCCCATTCACCCAAACTGACCAAATAAAAACATCCTAAATCCAAATATATTAACAGAATATTAAAAAAATGTTTTTTTTGCAGTAGCACATCATATTCATGTTTCCATCAAAAGTTTGTGCCATGTATTAGCTATGACAATTTTAAGATGACCTTATGATGAAAACCATCTAAAGGTCTTGTGTCATCTTCCTCACCTCATGCTTTTCAGGGTCAACTTCCTGTTTGATGCTTGCCCCGCCCACCTGCGTGACGTCACTCCAATGAGGTCATGCAATGTTGATTATGTGGTTTCATAGCTCATAGGGCTCAACAAAAAAAGGTTTTTATTTTCACTCATCAGACGAGAAAATAAACCCTGTATAGTAATACTGTCCCATTCAACCTGATGTCCCAATCACCCTTAATTCACCCTAGCTGTTCTGGAGCTTTTGATCAAAACATATGATCTTCCTCAGCAGATGGAGTCATCGTGGAATTGGCCTTTTTTTCTGAGCCCTTTAAGGACCTCTTATCCATATAGGCTTAAATGATGAATGAATGACTTTATTTTCGAACATAAAAATAAATAAAAACAGATACAAAATAATAACAAACAAAACAAGAGTAATAGTGTCCGAAAAGGAGTAGGCAGAAGTAAAACTTATATTTCCCTACCCCTTTCTCACTTCTCTTCTAATAACTCATATATCATAGAATGGTAGAATGATAATATAATATATAAACTATCCCAGATTTATTTACATCCCAAATTAAATATATGAACAGCATCCCAAGTTTATTTACAACCCACAAATCCATCCGGAGTTAAAAAGTATATATAACACAACCCTTATAACAACTCTTCCTCAACCATATACCTCCCAAAAATATATTTTTTGTATAGCTTTTTAAAGTGATTTATAGATCAAATTTTTATTATTTATTTTATTTTAAATAAATCTTGATATGATTGAGAGCTCCAGAACAACTACTAAATGGACCTTGTGGATTAGATTGTTTTCATCAGCTGCTGTTTCCAAAGTCAAAAATAAACCTTAAATCTTACATTTTAAGTGAACTTGGACAAAAGGTGCACAGAAAAATGGAAATTTGAAAATCTTTATTACCTGTCAACCCCATCTGCTGATTCTAATTGAAAGCTCAAGAGCAGCTTAATTTAACATGCCAACAATAACAATATTAACATGTTGATGTTTATTATTGGACAGCTGAAAACACCGGACACTGACAACAATAATATCAATATCATGTGCAATACTACTTTTTCCATTCTCATGTGCAATATCACTGTTCATTGTGTGCAATATTAATGTCCAACAAGTGCAGTTTGTTTTTTTAGCTTACTTTACCTTTTTTATTTTACTTATATTTACTCATTTTACTAAATGTATCTTACTTTTAGGCACTGGTGCTAGAAATAGTACTTTTTATTTTATACACTTGTATCATACACTTGAACTTGTTGTAATTTTGTTGAAATTTTGAACAATCTCTGGCACAAGAATTTCCTTTGGGATTAATAAAGTTCTATCTTATCTTTAGCAGATATATTAGAGTTTACCATGTTCACTATCTTAGTTTAGGTGCGACTTGATGTTGGCGCTAGAGGAAAAGTCAAGGAATCAAACGAGGGTTTACAATTTATCTTTAAATGTCTGAACCACATTCATAATCCATACGATATTTGTCGAGACATTTTACCAGAAACACTAAAATGTCAGCTTCAATGAAGAAAAGTCATTAGTGTAGGATTCATCCTCTCAGGACGATGAATGTCTGTACAAGATTTCATGAGGATCCATCCAATAGCTGTCATTGCCACGCTGCGAGCATGGCTAAAATGATGAACAGAAGTAATAAATTCTTCCAATATTGAGCGAAAGAGAAAACATTACACAGCAGTACATGACAAGTGACAACCAAGAACGGCTGTAAATCTAGATGAAAGGCTGCACGCTGGTCCTTCAGGGTGTTAAAGCTCAGTGATGTCACCGCAGCTCAAAGCTACCTGTGATTAAAAAAACACCTAAATGGGCTTTCTCAGGCCAACAATGCAATTTAACTTCAATAAATGTGTGGTGATAGGAATGGGAACTTAAATCCTTGAACTGAATTGAACTGAGAGGAAATGACAAAGGTGAGGGTGTGTTAGTCTCTTTCACTAAACTAAACACAGCATGGTTGTCTGGTTTACAGAGTCAATCTTACAAAGCTTTCATGCTTGTACTGTACCTTGAACTTCTTCCCTTCACTTCACCTGAACAAGTACAGTACTGTACAGTCAGCATAACAAAGATATGTGCGTGCCAACAAATGGAAATATTTACTCGTGTTAACTTCTATGTCTCTCATCTTTTTCATCTCAAAACAGCAAAATAAAGGTGGTGAATAATCTGATTATTAGAAATGTAAAAACACAGAGAAGACTGATAGTGATACCGTGTCTCATCTCTGGTTTTCTTCCTGCAGATAAGCGTTTATCTCCGCATCGTCAAATATCTTCAGTCCATCCAGGCAGAGCACATTTCTGTGTGTTTGTGACAAAGGTATATGTGTGTGTGTGTGTGTGTGTGTATAGGAACAGACAGCAGCAATAAAACATCAGGTAGATATGCCAAGTGTGTGTGTGGGGCGGTTAATTAATTCAATTAAATATACATGTGACTTGGATGTTAAAATGTAGGGGGTGGGAATAGTTTGCATAGTTGTGTTTGAGTAACAAAATGCATTTACACAAAGTAAACCTAAACACATCCACACCCTGCAAAGGCATCCTACGCACTCCTACTAACACACCCAAGACGAGAGGTACAAGACGAGTCACACACCTCTTAAATTCCTTCAGGTATTTCACCTCTTGCTTTGTTAAACATGCGAGGTTTGATTGTATTGTAACTCTATAACAAAATTGCCACAGTAAAAAGCCTTCTCTGAATCAAAAGAACTTCAATTAATGTCGCTGAATTCTCCGTAGAAGAAGAGAACGAAGAAATCCGCGTTTGGTGTAAATATATTTAATCATAGGCCTGGATATTAAATCAAATCATACATTCTCATCAGCTCATTTCCACTTAATGTTTCCGACAATTACTTATCGTGACTCAACAGTTTTTTTTTTCCAGGCCAATCGAGGTAAAGTGCTGGAACTACTCCGGCACGTCCATCTTTAATTCTTTAACATAAAACACTGAAGGGGGAAACAAAAAATTAAAACCAAAGACATTGATAAAAATTAGAAAGCAAAGTGATCCTCCAGCTAGTGTTTAACCAAGTATCACAGGCTAACCAGGTCCCTTAAGGATCAGAGGAGATGAAAGGTCTTTATAGTTACAGTATATCCATAGACATGTCACTCGTGATGAAAACATTTTTAGTCCTACTCATGATGGACAAATAGGCGTGGTGGTGTGATGAATGAAAGGCTGCTAACAACTCCCTCCAGTTCTTTATGTCGACTGCTGTCCTACGATATTGATTTTACTGAAATGCAAATATCAAAATAAAAAAACATAATATGAATGAATTACAGTCTGAAGGGCTGAACTGGTACCATACAGTCATCACCCAGCACGCCCTTTAGTAGAAAGCTTGTGCCTTGAAAACATGAGACACCGAGGGGTGTTAAAAATTGCGGCTTGCGCTGAAGCAGTTGGACCCTTCTCTAACAACACACGTCATACAGGACAACATATACAGTATGACCCAGTTGATAAATTAAAAACACTGAACAATCCAGCACTTTTTTTTTTTTTTAAAGTAACATTTCACACTTTTGATTCATGGCTTTGTCTTTCATCATCCTGTTGATGCACCTAAAACTAAAAAAGCTTTATCCAAATTCTTCCAGACTGACTTGTTAGTATACGAGGTGAAGGTTTGAGTAACAAATTAGCGTCTTAATGCACAGAGAGAGAGAGAGACCAGAGCAAAGGTGGAGGGAAGGAAATGGGACGCAGCGGAAGAAGCTGATTGATAAAACAACTTCAGTGTGTTGAACTACATGTCACCGGATATTCATGGTATGTGATGAGTACTACTTCGTTTTTTTACGTCAAAGTAGCTGCCATAACTGCACTTTGTAGATTTTATGATTAAGAAACGATGCTGAAAACATCTCTTACATAAAGAAAAAAAAATTACATATAAAGGCGCTTACGTTACACTGAAAAAAAACAACTACTAATGATGCCTAAGTGGCTAGTTTACTCTGACAGCATTGTGAAATAGACAACTTGGCTGTACTTATAGACCACGGCATGGTAACCTGTAAAACCTGAAAGCCACAGACACCTCCATGGCTCAAATTAAGGAGGGATGCTCGGAGCCCGTGCAGCCAGATGTTATTACTAAAGGTGGCAGGTGAACTTGGGTCATATTGCTACTTGAAATTGATTCGATTACTTTTCTATAATCTTTCTTGGTAGATTACACTCTGCGTTCCTCAAACTCCACCCATCTTGCACTTAGGCACTAAAAAAAAAATCTAACATAAAAGCAATTTAAATTATTCTAATTAACATCTGACCCAAGTCTGGTTGTTTGCGGTGAACTCAGGACCTCGTGGCTCTCCTGTGGGGACCGAAGCCCGGAGGATTGATTTAGCTGCCGAAGCCAAAGATGCCCTTGATGTAGCCGGTGAGGCCGCCCTTGCCCTTCTGCTCCACCTTGTCGTCCAGGGGTGGGAAGGCCACGTGGTTGAGAGCAAGGTCAAAGAACAGCGGCTTGCAGGGGATCGGCTGGAAGTCGGGAGGGAACTGGACCAGATTGGGCTGCTTTCCTACGAGGGCCGGGTCGAGGCGGAAGGTCTCCAGGCGGTTGCAGAGGGGCTGCATGAAGGAGGAAGAAGTGAAAAAGAGAGCAATATATAATAAAGTTTATACCAACAACTCAGAGACTCAACTTATTTTTTTTTAATCGCTGTCATCCTTTTGTCTGATAAATCTGTTCTTCATTTCTCTTTTTAAAAAACCTGCCGCTTCCATGATGAAGGACAACATTAACCATATGCTCTCTTACCGTGTTGTCTTTGACCTGCTGCTGAGAGGGAACTTCAGCCGTCTCATCAGTGTCTGAAACACAAACATTTCCCAAGGGTTGTGCACAGAACGAAGCAGAACAGAGAAGAATGGGACTAAACGGGTTCTCATATTGTAAAAAAATTAATGAGTTGGGTAGAAAACTGTCAAAACAAAACTGTAGGTGTTCTCACCTAAAATAGCAGCAGCTTGAAGAGAGTATTTTTCAGCGCTGACCTCAGCAATGAGCTCCTGAACATCAGGAAGATCCTGCAGAAACAAACACAGTGATGTTTCTAGTAGAGTACAGATGTTGGTAAACTGTCAATGTGACTTTTTTGACTACAAAATCCATCTGAAAATCTCTGTGGGGTTTGTTTCCTTTTTATTTTGCTGTGTTTATGTCAACACATGTGTAAGGCGACCTTTTTGTAAATTAAACTGTGTGGTACTGAGAGATTGCTTGTTTTCTTTTTATTAGAGCTGTCACAGTTAACCCGATAACGCGTTAACCCATGTCATACTAGCTTGTGGTGAAGGAGGTTAAATAACGCTCCAAACTTGCGCAAAATTTAGCGAGGAAAACTGTCATGGCCATTTTCAAAGGGTTGCCTTGAATTCTGACCTCAAGATATGTGGATGAAAATGGGTTCTATGGGTACCCACGAGTCTCCCCTTTACAGACATGCCCACTTTATGATAATCACATGCAGTTTTGCGGCAAGTCATAGTCAAGTCAGCACACTGACACACTGACAGCTGTTGTTGTCTGTTGGGCTGCAGTTTGCCATGTTATGATTTGAGCATATTTTTTATGCTGAATGCAGTACCTGTGATGGTTTCTGGACAATATTTGTCATTGTTTTGTGTTGTTAATTGATTTTCAAATAATAAATATATACATACGTTTGCATAAAGCAGCATATTTGCCATTATTTTGCAATTAATCATGGACAATCATGCAATTAAATAGTTTTATGACCAACCTTGAGGCTGTTGTTGAGGCCCTTGGCCTTAGACTGGACCTCCATGGCGTATTTCAGCACCCTCTCATACAGCACCAGCGCCTCACTCCACTTCTTCACCAGCACATAAGACTGGGCTATGAAGAAACACCTGTGAGCGGTTCAGAGGGAACACATGAGTGTACGTATTTATGTATAAAAAATGAAAACAAAAGACATGACTACAAGAGGACAGCAACTGCAAGAGTAATACAATGTGGGCTCATGGATGTCATGCCAATATATGGCAGCAATGAACATTAACTGTCTCACAAATACTTAAAAATTGGAAAAAATATCCAGACGACACTTTAATATTTGAATCTTAGTTGTATTTTTTGATTAGGAGGTAGTAAGCCCAAAAAATGTCTGACCTGTAGGCCTTGTAGACCAGTGTCTTGAGGGACACCTCCTTCTGGAAGGTGTGGTCATCCTCGAGGCCCTGCAGGGTGGAGAGCTCAGCCAGACTCTGGAGAGACGGACGGACAGAGGAAGGTTACGAGGAGAAACAGAAGGGGAGATAAAGCCGTTTCACACCAAGCACAGATTTACGTCCGAAAAGTTTGCATGAAAATGTATAAAAAATGATTTTGTGGTTTCTCATGAATGTTTGCACACTCTTGTGGAACATTTGTGCGGGGGAAACTTCGGACAGACCTCGATTTCAGCGGATTTCCCCATGCGTAAATATGTTTGACCAATGAAATTCTTTGTTCCAACTGATCACATCCATTCAACACAATTAGCCAGTTTGTTGTACGGAGAGAATGTCATTTCAGGGCCTTGGAACAGGTTTGTTTTCAGGGCAACAGACTTGCGGACAAATTGGCATTTTTTGGTTCAATGGGACATTTTTCGGACTACTGGTGTTTCGGAATAAAAACATACCATCACCTTCTCAACACCCAATAATGTACGACAAACACTACGACCTCAACAACCAAATAAAGGACAATATATGGCTTGAGATCGCCCAGCTGCTGGGATACAATGAAGATGGTAATGTAGCTGATATGCACTTGCTGACGTTATATGCTGGTGAAGGGACGACAGCTAGTGTTAGCATCACATTTGGGGTCCGATTAGTTTGTGTATTGTGTATTTAACGTTAGCCCCTTAGACATTCCCTGTCTAAGTTTTTGTTGTGTGAAGTAGACACGGGCACCCTCAGGAAACTCATTTCGGCCTCATTGACGAAAATGGAACACGGCAACACTGATAATTCGCACGCACCACATTTTCGCATCGCACTGGTGAAAAACAGCTTTTACATTGCGACAAGGAAATGACAGAAACTGTCAAACAAGGCCATGTACACATCCCTTCACTGTTGATAACACAGATCAAACAGCTCATCACACCCACACAGCTACTGTGAGCAACTGAGAAACAATATCTAACTAACTATACTAACTGAAATACATGCTGCTATTATGGACAATTCATGTAAAAAAGGCACCTTTGTCTTGACTCATTTATTTTATTTTTTAAACTATTTCTCCATACATACAGGGCCTTATGATTACAACGATCACAATATATTTAACATTTACCTGCAGGATGATGTCGTAGAGGCGGATGAGATCCTGTGGACGGGGCCCTCTCTTGCTCTCGTCGACTTCGGGTTCCTTCAGTTTAGCCTGCAGAGTGTGAGCCATGCTCTCGTTCCTCTTCACCAACGTACACAGCTTGATGTAGGTCAGGTAGCTGGGAAAGAAGACCCACAGCACATTTATTATTCACTTATAAAGGAGATAAATGAGAGAAATGTCAGAGGGTGGAAAGACTTATTTATGCTTAGACCTGGATATGTTATTGTGCTTGTCTTCGCAATATATAAACTGAATATCTTTGGGTTTTTGACTGTTGATCAAACAAAATAAGTAATCTGAAGGGGCCACATTAGGCTCTGGGAAATTCCAATGGGTACCATTTTCTGATATTTTACAGACAAAACAATGAATGGAGAAAAGAATTGGCAGATAGACAATAGAAATAATTACAGACACAGAATGTGATTGCATAATCGGACACAGCAACCACCTCAAAAATATGTGAAGTCTGATCCTGGCATTTACAAGCACAAGTAAGTGTCTTCTTAACTGATGTTTATATATTTCAACACGTGTTTCTTTTACCTGTGCAGGAACTGCAGGTTGGACACCTTGCTGCTGTCACCATCAGTGCTCCTCTCTCGCTGCTTCTACAAGACAAGACAAGCAATAATTAAAAGAAAAAGCTTTTACACCTTCTTGTTTTAACGACACGTCTTAACTTTTGTTTGTAAGCTATAAATCAAACAGACAACTCTGACCTGTTAGCAAAAAATCACCAACAAACTCATCCCTCTCCTTCACCAAAATATGTGAACTTTTTAAACCCGTGTTATCTTACCGCCTCACTCTTGAGTTCCTCTTTCACAGCCTGGATGGTGTCTCTGCACTCGGCCAGCAGCGTCTCATACAGATGCTCTTTGGTCTCCTCGTTGGCCGTCTGCACAACAGAAACAACAAGGCAAAAATGAGCATGGCTCACATACCCCCGCTCACTGCTTGACCCCTACTAAAGTAGGTTCAAAGGTTTTGCCCTTTTGGAAAATTTTCAAAATTTTTGGGCACCCTGGACTTCTAACCCCCAAAAAGCACAACTAGACCACACTGTCAACCATCATACCAAATTTGAAGTTCCTAAGTTAAATAGTTTTCAAGTTCTGCTCCGGAAACGAACGTGTGACACGTAAACGGACGGAAGGACGGACACGCGGAGCACTATATACCCCCGACTATGTTGTCGCGGGGGTATAATAATTAAGATTTATAGTGGAACATAGTGGATATTTGACACAAACGTTTCCAGTTTCATAGTAAAATAATAATATTGGCTTCACATTAAAAGTAGGGTTGTCAAAGTTAACGGGATAACGCATTAACGCAAATTTGTTTTAACGCGAATAATTTCTTTTACGCAATCGACCTTTCGGAGGTTGTAACGGGCTCAGTTTTAAAGCTAGAGTAAAGTTATTGGTATCATATGAAGCTACAAAAAAACCTAAGGAATCCATTGGTAATTGATTTCCAATAATAAATATATACCTATGTTTGCATAAAGCACGCATATTTGTCCACTCCCATGTGGATAAGAGCATTAAATACTTGACAAATTTCCCTTTACGGTGCATTTTGAACAGATAAAAAAGGTGTGATTATTTTGCGATTATGTTTTATTTATTGACAGCCCTAATTAAAATGTATTTACTATGAAGCTGATGCAGGAAATGGTGGTACTAGTACTATCAATAGTCAATACTAATACTATCAATAGTGCTAGTAGGTTAATCATTAGCATTAACTCACTACAGCGAACCAGAAAACTGTATTAAAATGTGGATCGGTCACATTTGGCAGGTCTGTATCAGCACTGATACTGATCCACCAGATCAGAATGATAACATGCATGTTGCAATTAGTGCCTTGTGGTGCAATGTTACAGTTATGACAAAAGGTGTAGAAAGATTTAAGGAGGAAAAACAAATCATGAAACTATGTCCACGGGTTTCATATAGAGAGGAATTTGGGAGGGGAAGACTCTTTGTAAATATGAGGAAGAAACATTTTACACTTTCTAGACCGCAAAACTGAACTGTAGCCTGTAGACATTTACAGAATCAAATGTTATCTCCTGGTCTGAGTGGTTACACCCAAAATATCTTAAAAATGAAAAAGAATAAATGTAAAAACTCTTAAAAAAAAAAAAGATAGACACACATTAGTCTCAATATCTGAACTCTGACACACTTTCCACCTGATTAAAGCTACGCTTGCACTCATAAGAGTCAATCATGCAAAATATTTCATCCTCAAGTCGTAGTGGTGATTGACACAAAGAGCAACTGTGACTGTGGCTAACTGGGGGAGAGGCACAGGTATGTGGCCCGGCAGGCTGCCGGTGCATTCCTGCACACAACTCATCAGCAACCATCACGCTCTGGAGTTTCAGGGTTCAAATATTTGTGAATGACATGATTGTTCTTCACCTTAGCTTTCTTTCATCGACACACCCGAACAAAAGGCCTGTGTTACTCTACGACTGTCACGGATGTCTACAGGATATTTGTTCGTACTTAAAGAAAGAGGCCATGTTGGACTAAATGGGAAGATGTGAGCGATTAATGACAAAAGAAATGTTGATACAGTATAACTTTTGTGGATGTTGCTGTCACATATTCGCCTTCAAAAAGGGGCGAAAACCTTAGGAGGCAACACAGTGGAAGAATGTTACGAGGAAAATTCCTCGTAGTGATAATAGTCTGGTCACACAGCTGCTCTCATCCACCCAGAAGGCTCGATGTTATTTAGTGTTACACACTCGTGCCAACACCCTGGCAACGCCTAGCACGACCTGCTCAACCTGTCGAGCATCCTCTCTTGTTCAGGAGGAGGGCTGGACGGATAAACCGATTAGAGTAGGGAGGAGTCAGCGGAGCTCTTCCCCTCGGACTGATGTACGGCCCAATACGGCGTTTCCTGTCCCCAGAGGCCACGAGCTGGGGATCAGGGGTAACACAAGGGAAACTTAAGGTGTTGGTGTGATGATACTCTTGAGCAATTTGGGAAAATGGCACCTAAGCTGGCTAGTTTACAACATTCACTCACAAAGATAATATCTGAGGATGTTATTTTATGATGTAGGTCATAAAATATCAAGAAAAAACCAAACAATAATTTAGCTTCAAAGTACAGCTGCAACAATTTATGTATAAATTGGCAACTATTAAATTAATCAGCAACTATTTTGATAATTGATTAAATCGGTTTGAGTCATTTTTTTTTTTTTTTTTTAAGTCAATTCTGATTCGTTTCTTAAATGTGAATATTTTCTGGTTTCTTTACTCCTCTATGACAGTTAACTGAATATCTTTGAGTTGAGTTGTGGAAAAAACAAGACATTTGAGGACGTCATCTTGGGCTGGTCAACATTTTTCACCACTTTCGGACATTTTATAGACCAAACAACTAATCGATTAATCGAGAAAATAATCAACAGATTCATCTTCAATGAAAATAATCGTTAGCTGCAGGTTATTCAGTTACATATTCATTCAGTTACAGTCACTATTATCTTAACAATAGACTGTAACGCTACAGTTGAGTCCCAAAAGGGCCCATCTGAAACTGAAAGGTGTTTAGAGAGGATAATACTAATCTGTCCACAGAGACCTGCTGGGTGTAGCCCTGTATTCATGTGTGGGCTGAAATGCACAGAATGTAGTCGAGCAATGAGAGACGCTGCATGCCAGAGACCTGAGTGGCTCTGGGTGTGACAGGTATGTCCGAAGGGAGTGCTGAGCCTTCTGGCATCAGAGAGCAGGAGGAATGAGCTGCGGTGGCAGCGAGGGGACGTGTGAAACTGGAAAGAGGAGAGGGCCACCTACTGAAAGTTTAAGGAACTGCATGGACTGTGAGGAAGAGGTGTTCTGCTCAAACTAAGGCTACATGTCCATTTTGAGACGTTTCATCTGAAGCCAAGACACCTTAACATTAGAAAGGTATATACACTGGAAGAGTAGTTATGGACATAGGCTCGCACAAGTAGGGTTGGGTATCATTTGGAGTGTAACGATTCTGCTTATCAAATCTTAAAGCTACAGTCGGTAACTTTGCGTAAATATGATAAAAAGTTATTTTCATCAAACTGTCACTATATCCTGACAGTAGTGCATGAGACAGATTTTTGGAAAAATCGTTCCTCTGTGTCCTCCTAATGGCATTTGCAAGTTTTCACCACGCCCGAACCTAAACAACCAATCAGAGCCGACCAGTCTCTAGGCAGCTGTCAATCATTGCTCGTGTATGGTCTACGCAGTCATACATTTTGGGCAGCATGTGGGCAGAAATTTACATCATGCGGACCCTCGTATCATTTGGGCTTTAGACCACAGGGACACCTCAGCATGTATTTTTAAGAGCTGACGTAATGATAACAATAAGGGCTTCACATTGAGCGCAGCACAGTTTGTTTTTGCCCCCAACAAACAGTTTGTTCTTAGCCCCTACAAAGCAGGAACTAAATATACTGACCTGAGCGATGGCGGCCTCATTGTCTGCCAGACCCAACAGGAAGATGCGGGCCTTGTCTATCTTGACGGGCACCGTCCGCCCTCGCCACTCCACCTCACTCATGGTGGCTGCCTGCTTGGTTCTTGCCTGAGTGATCAGGGCCTGAGGAGAAATAAGAAACACATGAAACGGTTTTCATAAAACATAGATTTTCAGATCCACACGAGCCAAGAGGTCTTTGATGCACACAAATTTGCTCAGTTTACATTTTTAATAAGACCTAAGTTGAGGAGCATGTGTGTGTTCCTCCCCTGATATGATATTAGGCATCAAAAATATATGAAAGATGAGTGATGATACAAGCATATAAACTAATGCCCAACTCCTGTATGTTCACCTCTAGTTTCTCAGCCATCATGCCTCCTCCTCCACCAGTCAGTCTCATCTGCATCAAGTCATTGATGGCGTTCTGGTCACCTGCAATCAGACAGAAAAAAAAAAAATCAAGTTAAACTGTGTGTGTGTATGTGTGTTGGAGGGAGAGGGTGGGTGATATGAGCTTCGGGACATGTCCAGTTAGTGAACAATGTCTCACGATGCCTAAAGAGTCTAAGATAGTGTTACTCACCAATGTTGTAAGCACAGTAGCGGATGTTGGGTGATATCTCGTCCACACGCTGGCGGTACAGGACTGCCAGCTCCTCAGTGAAAGCACTGGCCAGCTTCTCATAGATGGTCCTGACGAGACACAAATGTGGTTGTTTACAATTTTCCAAAGAAGAAAAAAAAAAAAATCATACACGACAAACTGACACTTATTCTACCGATGTATTAAGAAACTGTAGTGATGTTTAAACTCACTTGCACTTGTTGAAGGCCTCCATGGCGAGCTTCCACTCCTGCAGTTCAAACTCCACCATACCAGTCAGGTATGCAGTGTACGCCTGAAATAAAATACAGGATTATTAGTGAATAATAGATTTTGCTCCCTGTAACACAGCTTTAAATAATAAGTTCTTTAAGTATCTTGGGGTCTTGTTCACAAGTGAGGGTAAAATGGAGCGGGAGATGGACAGGCGTTTCGATGCGTTGGCAGTTATGCGGGCGTTGTACCGGGCCGTTGTGATGAAGAGGGAGCTGAGTCGGAAGGCAAAGCTCTCCGTTTACCAGACCATCTACGTTCTAACCCTCACCTATGGTCATGAGTTTTGGGTAGTGACCGAAAGAATGAGATCGCGGAAACAAGCGGCCAAAATGAGTATCCTTTGTAGGGTGGCTGGGCTCAGCCTTAGAGATAGGGTGAGGAGCTCAGACATCCGGAGGGAGCTCGGAATAGAGTCGCTGCTCCTTTGCGTCGAAAGATGCCAGCTGAGTTGGTTCGAGCATCTGATCAAGATGCCTCCTGGACGCCTCCCTTTGGAGGTTTTCTAGAAACGGCCAACTGGTAAGAGAACCCGGGGTAGACCCTGCACATTTGATATCTCTTCTGGGCTGAGAACACCTCGGGGTCCCCCAGGAAGAGCTGGAAAACATTGCTGGGGAGAGGGACATCTGGAATACCCAGCTAAGCCTGCTGCCCCTGCAACCCGGCCCCAGATAAGCGGAAGATAATGGATGGATGGATACGTCAACAATGTTATTAATTTTGTTTCATACATAGTAACAAGCGACCATTAAAAAATGGTATAAAGTCAAAGAGTGATGTGACAAAGGTTGAGAACACTTTTGGACCTTTGAGGCTACAATCTCATTGCACATGTATACCTCTTATTCTATACACGTCTGTAAAAGCAGGTTGAAGGTATTGTGTACCTGCGCCTCAAGTTTGGTCTTGGCGTCGACGCGGGGGCTCTCACAGAGCTTCTCCAGCTTCTCGCTGTGCTTGGCAGCCTTACGTAGTCGTGCCAGCAGGTGGAAGCGCTTACGTGGTTCTGTGTTGGCCTCCTGCTTCAGCTGCATGGCGTAACTCCATGCGCGCTCTGCCTCCATCAAAACCAGTAACAGATACCTGAAGAGGGGAAGGTCATTGCATCAGTTGCTTGGTAGCATATTTTCACCATTTATAGTTGACATTCAGTAACTGAATTCCAATCCAAGGTCGACAATCACCAATTTATCTTCTGCAGATATATTCATTACAAGGGCTGGTTTAAATTCTGTAGTTTAGCAGCGAGGTGTACCAAACCAGTTGCAGACCTTTATGTCTTTTGTAGATAACAACACGGCACAACATTTATGTACGAACGGTCCAAACTCCTCAGTAATGTGCGTTTATTATCCTGCTTCAAACACAGGGTTTGTGTATCAAACCGTTATTTACTGTATATGAGGCTCTCCGTAACATCAGCCGGTTAACTGCACATGAATGTCCGACTCAGACTTTCCATTCCTCACCTGCTGTCAGAGAGCATTTCGACCGTTATTTTCTTCCCAATGAACTTGTGTCGGTTGCCCATCCTGAAGCCAAGAGTCTTGCGCAGGCGTCGTAGTCTGCGGGAGCAGTAACCCCTGCACACAGTTACACAAAGATGGTTACATTACAGTAAATTCATAACGTTTACATGTACATTTCAAACCCTGGTTTCTCACAATATACATGACAACCACACAGTAAATTTTCACCAATACAATTCCAGGGTTTTCTTTGAAAAACTATTATTCTAAATTGACTAAAGGAAGATTTATTATTTTAGCCACTTAGAGTTAAAAGTAGTGACAATGATGTGTGTAAAATACAATGCGTGGCCACTTTGCTGTTGTATTTGATTGCATTATATTGCACAAGTGTGGTTAATAAAGTATTAAGATACATTTGTACACCAGCACAGTCGCATGTGGGCCATATGGCAGGAGAGGTTTTCATGCAAACAGCTTCTTCTCAATGTAGAAAACTAATTTGGTAATAAATACTGTGTTATATCACAGTAATCTGGATAAAAAATAATGTGAAATGTAAAATTTAAGTACACATAAAGTTCACAGATATGCCCTATGAATGGCTTGTGATCACGTCAAAACTGTGCACCTCTATGTGAACAGCCATACAACAGTTTACCAAACACAAATCTCTGCAGCTATGGTCCAGGTAGTGCAGGTGTTATAGGTCATGTATGACCTGCACAGCTCACCTGTATCTCTGGTAGTCTCCGTGTCTGAGGCCATGCTGCTGCTGGGACTCCTTGATTATTTGTAAAACTGGGAAATTGGTGTTAAGGGACAACCTCATCTATATCATCACACACACACACACACACGGTACTTCCAAGGGGAACATTTGAGTCATGCATATTGAAGTATGAATATGACAGCCATGTTAGCAGTGGACGTACAGACCCAGAAAAGTCTGTGCTGTGATATTTTGCAGTAACACAGCTGCTACTGAAACTGAGAGGCTACAACAGTTAAACATATATCTATATCATCACACACATGGTACTTCTAGGGGAACTTATGTCATTCATATTGAAGTATGGATGTTATAACCATGTTAGCACTAGACGTACAGACCTAGAGAAGTATTTTGTACTATTTTGCAGAAACAGCAACACAGCTGCTACTGAAACTGAGAGGTTACAACAGTTAAACATATATATCTAAAGCAGCACATACTAAATGACATTCTTAGTTGATTTAACGTCCTTATCTTGAACAATAAGTTTGTGACAAGCCAAATAAATCTGCTTTTTCTTCCAGGGAAACGTATGTTCTTAATATTGAAGTATGAATATGACAGACATGTTAGCACTGGACGTACAGACCTAGAAAATAGATAATTCATACACCTTCTCACACAAAAATATATCTTATACTGTATATGTTCTTAATATGCCCTTTAAAAAGTATTTCCTTTTATAATTGTAATGTAAATGTAATATAACTTATTATTTTAATGGAGCTTCCCAGCAAAAAGTATTTCACACGTTTGTACCTGTATAACAATAAACATCTTGAATCTTGAGTCTGTGCTGTGATATTTTGCAGAAACAACACAGCTGCTACTGAAACTGAGAGGTTACCAGTTAAACATATATATCTATAGCAGCACATACTATCTGACATTCTCAGTTGTTTTAACATCCTTATTCTTGAACAAAAAGTTTGTGACAAGCCACATAAATCTGCTTTTTCTTCCAGGGGAATTCATATTGAAGCATGAATATGACAGCCATGTCAGCACTGGACGTACAGACCCAGAACAGTCTGAATGTGATATTGAACACAGCTGCTACTGAAACTGAGAGGTTACCACAGTTACACATATATATCTATAGCAGCACATACTAACTGTTGTTTTAACATCCTTATTCTTGAACAAAAAGTGTGTGACAAGCCACATAAATCTGCTTTTCGAGCCTGCCACTGACTGACAGCCTGCTTCAGTGTGACACGTAGCCTAAATAGAGCTGAGGCTAACCGACGTTATCCTCTACAGAGAGCTAGCTCAGAAGCTAACAGTTAGCTCAGCTAGCCGTTAGCTTCTGACACAGAACCGTTGGACCAAAGGACGAACCGGCCGCTACGCGTCTGCTGCTGTTGAAGGATACTTTCCAGTCCGAGTCCTCCGTTTTCTTTATTTGCTCCCGTGGAGGAGAGTTTAGCGTCGTTCAGTTTGTCTGCGGCCATCTCTAAATGTCTCTGGATCTCTAGATGCTAACGGCTGAGCGCTACCAGCTACACACACATGCTCAGAGTACAACCAGCGACCGATGACGACACAGGGAGGGGCGGAGCTACATCCAACTCTCGCGAGATTTGAGTTGATAAGCGATTGATACTTTTTATTTTTATTTGACCTTTATTTAACCAGGTAAAATCAATTGAGAACCAATTCTCATTTACAATGATGACCTGGCCAAGAGGCAGTAGCACAGTCCACACAAGTGACACAATACAAGCACAGATACAATACATTATGACAAACACATGAGAAAATGGCTAAAAACAGCATAGGTAAATTAATAAACACTATGTACAAAAAAAGGCAGATTACTGGATGTTCTTTGTAAAAATGGATGAGAGAGAGAGAGAAGTGAGGGCTGGTCAGCAAGTACAGCAGTCAACTATGACTTGTTGCAGCTTTTGTTTGAACATGTTGAGAGAAAAGCTGCAACAAGTCATAGTTGACTGCTGTACTTGCTGACCAGCCCTCACTTCTCTCTCTCTCTTCCATTTTTACAAAGAACATCCAGTAATCCGCCTTTTTTTGTACATAGTGTTTATTAATTTACCTATGCTGTTTTTAGCCATTTTCTCATGTGTTTGTCATACTGTATTGTATCTGTGCCGTTTGTGTCACTTGTGTGGCAGGATACTTCTGGCAGGATGCTTTGACAGGAAGATACAGAAGAAATACATCATTTTTTAATTGAGGCATGCAGATTCTCACCAATACACAGCCCTAATTTAGAGATGTAAAATATGATGAAGATTGTGTAATATGATTGGAAGCTTATGAACAGTTATAAAATGATCCTTGAGGTAAGACTCAAGTGTTTTTCCAGGGTCAAGAATGATCTTTGAACCTCACATTAGTAATCAACTAATCTACAACAACTAACAGGGAGAACAAGGACCATCACAACAACACAAATTTAAATATTAAAAGAGACATTCTGTATATTTTAATAGAAAGTGAGACAGAAATAAACACACAAAAGATTTATCCCAATCCTCCTTCGGTCATGTAAATACCACCCTGGTGAATTCACACAGTGACTTTATCACATGCAGTAGTTATCCACCTCTTTGTCTCAGAAGCACTGATAGGAGGCTGTAAGTCCTTAAAGGAGCAGTGTGTAGGATTTAGTGGCATCTAGCGGTGAGGTTGCACCCCTCCGTTTCCAAGTGTGTAAAGAACCTACGGTGGCCTTCAGGTTCAGCAGAAAACAGGAAACTCTGGTGTCACTCTGAAAACATGAAGGCCACGCCAATATTTATCCTCCTTTTCTGCCGTTGCCTGTCACGATTTCGTTTAGCTTCATGTTTCTGCTTCTTTGACGACGAGGATTCATGCTCCCTTTCTTTTTCTTGTGCTAAGTAATAAGCACAATTCTCCATTTGTCAAAATTTGGGTTCTCAAAATTCTCACAACACTAAATGGTTAGCCAGCAGCACCAGCACCAACTTATTCCTCTTCTTTCTTCTTCCTCCGTCTTTCAACTGGTGCATTCGCAACACCAAATTTAAGCTGCCACCTCAATGTAAAACCGTGAAAGTCTCTCTCTAGAGCCAGTGTTTGGCTTGTCAGTCCTGTGCTACTGTAGAAACATGACGGAGCAACATGGCGGACTCCGTGAAAAGCACCCGCTCCCTATGTAGCTAGAAGAGCTCATTCTAAGGTAACGAAAACACAATGATTCTTAGAGTCAGGTGATTATACACTAATGAAAACATAGTTATGAATAATATATTCCATTATTGCTAATAGATCCCCCTAAATGCTATTCGCTGGACCTTTAAGTCATACCCAATAAAAATCTTGGGGTATGTGCAACATAAACTTTGAGCAACATGACACACTGTGCACATCTCCTCGTCACCAGTCACAGAAGCTTTTTCAAAGATGAGGTACAGAATGGCCACAGCCACATAAACACATAAAATATCCACAAGTCCTAATTCGGTCACATTGAGTCAAAAGTCATTCAGGAAAAGATTAATTTCCATTAAATGCTCCGTTCAGCTGAAATATTCCTCACAAGGAAGTCCCTAACTCGTAGATTTTGTTCCTGGAAGGGATGCAAAACCTGAAGCAGCACAATATTCAGACCTTTTCCATTTAGCTGCCAAAACAAAAAGTCCATTCAGATGTTGTCGGCAGCAGAAATGTATGTGGAGAGAAAGTTCTTGATCTCAGAGACGTGCTTGGTCTCTCTGATGGTGGTGTCTCTGCTGCGGACTTGAAGCAGGCCGCTCTCCAGCGTGTTCTCGCTGATCACCACGGTGAAAAGCACTCCCATCTCATCGTACCTGAAATGCATCGAAGCAGAGACGCACATCAGTCCGAAGCAAGACAAACATTGTTAATTTGCTGCTAATGAGCAATTTTGCTTCCATTACAACACTGAATTGTACTTTACTTTGCATTCAGCTGCTCCATTGACGTTGGCTGAGTGTCGAGATACCCGGGCCACGCAGAGATCTTAGCCTCCATAAACTCCTGCAGCAGCCCTTCACAAACCTACAAAATAATCAAATGCTCATTAATGTACATTCACTGATGCCTACGCAGCAAACAAGTTCAATTAAATACTTTAGTGCTGAATCTATCATCAGTTGACTCACTGTTGGGATGTGTATTCACACAGATTTAATCAAGATAAAATAAAAACAATTGATCATAGATGTTTTTCTTACCTGCCTCAGCTCCACAGTGGCTCCCCTGCCAATGTCTAAAGCCACTTTGACTGGAGCCAACACTGGATGCAACTTCAGGACCTGAAATCAACAGCGAACCCAAGCTCAGTGATAGAGGATCACATCACAAAAGAATGAGACGGTGGAATAACATATTATCATTTTTTTTACAAGTGGGTCAGCGTTGGGTCATCACCTTCCTCTGCACCAGCTTCTGCTTGCCGTCTTCTTTCTTCTGCTGCTGGAGTGAGTTGGACATGAAGGCCATCACACCGCGGTCCATGTTCCCGGTTACCGAGACGATGTGAGTGTCTGACTTACGGCCATCTCGACTCTGAATAGTGTTTATAAAGACAATTAACACTGCGTGTGATTACCTTGAAGAAAAGCCAAAATAGCAGCAAATAGCTGCTTTGTGATTTTTCTGGAAATATCTCCATGATGCTGTCAAGCGTGATTGCTTCGGCAACCTGACAGGTAAGAAACTGAATGCAGACATAGAAAGCACACATACAAAGTGTCCTGTCATGAAGACACTAAAAAAACAGATATGCAGGCTGACCTGTAGTTTGGAACGGACTCCTTTGTGTGTGTGCAGCAGCTCGGCGTTTCCTCTGCTCCACAGCGTCTCCAGGGGCTCCTGTCCCCACGGGAACCTGTAAACGATCCTCACACCACGAGACGCCGCCGCCTCGAGCTCCTCCTCTGGGACGTCACTGCTGCTGAAGTCTGATGGAGACAGGGCAAACTGGAAAGACATGGCATGGGTTGACCAGAGTTCATGTAACTGAAGATTTAGTAATATTTACAATCCCTGACTTCTCCCCAAACTTCCTATCTCAGTGTTGATTTTTGAAGTCTTAAAGCTCAAAACATCAGCGGCTTTCTGGAGGGAAATTTTATGTTTGGGGGCCTTGCAGGAAGATCAGGGAGGTTATCTTTGAGTAATAAAAATGAGTATCAATGATGGGACGTCATAAGATATTTTAGACCGTTTCAGACTGAACTTGGAGTACTTATAAATGAATACATTCATCATAGACCTTCATATTTGATATTTCCACTTATTGTACTTCTGTGTTTGTAGTACTGTATTTCCTACCTTGTAGGTGGTTATAAATATATTGTAATCCAAGCAAAATCTACAAAACACAAGAATACATGTTTCCTACGTGCTGTTTCCAACATATAAAAGTGTGTGTGTGTATCTGAGTAATGACGAGGATCTGTTCAGCTTACAATCATTGCTCTGAAATACTCCTTCATATTTAACAATACTCACTTTCCTCCACCACTTCAGTCTCTGTCGCGTCCAGTGATCCAGCCACTGGGAAGAGGTACGAGGAGAGCAGAACCACACCAGAGACGTCTGGGTGACCTCAGCCGGGCTGGCAGACAAAGAACCATTACTTTATAATTACAGCAGCATTAAACACACTTTTTAGCTGTTAACTGTATTCAAATATACTTTTTTTATTAAGAAATAGAGCAATGCTCTATTATCTCAGAAAACCAGGGCCAGTTTGCCCTCTAGTGGTTAAATAATGAACAGTGTACAACAACATGAATGCAAACAATTATTGACATGAAAACTGATATGATCAGAAGAGCTAGTTTGACTGACTGTAGGTGATGTGCTGCAGACCAATCTACAGAAAAGTGAAATGGTTTTGTTTACCAAATGTAAGGAGATAAACAACATTTTTACAGGACATTGTTTTTGGAAATGGCCACAATAACCAAAAAGATGCTAGACTGTCTAATCTATTTATAAATACATTACATGTTCATACTGATGTACCTTTTCATAGGATTAGCAGTCAGTGAGTTGTACATATTGCTAGCATTCCATGTTCAGAAGAGTGGGTAGAAAAAGGTTTAATAATTTATAAAAGACGTTATTTTTTTTGCACACATTACTCAATTACTACGACCACATACTTGTCTTCATATAACATACAGGTGGTGCTAACATAAAGTCATCAAGCAATATTGAGTATGAAGGAGCAAAAATAATTTTAATACAGACAGACAGACAGACAGACAGACAGACAGACAGACAGACAGTAGATGAAGCCTCACCAACCGGAGCCATCTAAGGGCTGGAAACACAGACCAGTCTCAGCCAGGCCGAAGGGCAGCTTCCTGTTCACCAGCTTCAACGAGGGGACAAATTGCTCCAAGGCACCTGAGAACAAAACCAGACTGAATTACTGTTGTGTTTGTATTCAATTCTTTCTAATTTTGTACTTCAACAAAGATGATTAACATTGTTTGATAAGTCAATTGTTTTGTTACAAGTTGAGGATAGATACCACCAGTTATGTTCCCAAGAGTGATGCACTATCCTTTTGTCCCTCTATAGACTAAACTAATAGGGATGCACCGATCCAACCTTTTCAGTCCAGATACTGATAGCGATACCTGGGCTTTGGGTATCGGCTGATACCGAGTACCGATCCAATACCAGTGTTTAATCAATAAGCTGTATGCCTCACTGTGTGGAAGTGACTGGGATCATTCTTTTATGTGTACGGCAACATCAGGCTACGCTTTGCTAACTTTTTAAAGCAAAATGTGAACAATAAATACATATATATAAATGTATTTAATTGTTCTTTATTATTAAAATGATAAATCATACACCAGTAACTTGGTAACAAAAATCTTCAAAATTAACAGGAATTACAATTCAAGTGTAACCCTTTTTAATTCATTGGTCAAAACTTAAGCAGGAATTAAATATACAGTATATTATGTATGTAGTTTATAAAAATAAAATTGACTTGAATAAATCTGCCCCATTGTAACAGATATCTGATCCATTATCAGTGCATCCCCTTTATAGACTGATATCATCAAAGATGAGGACAGGTACAAATCCCAGCTCCTTTGCAGACTGTTAATGTCCTAACCTCAACCACAATGATCCTAAACTTAAATATAATATCTGGTAGGTGGAGTTGAACTAGGATAGACTCAACCAAGGTCAGATTTTACTGGAGCTCCATGATGGTTTGCTGAACCAAAGATAGTCTATCTTGTAATCACCTTGCTATACACATACTGTTAAGAATTTCCCGGTAAAATAACAGTAAAGAACTGGCAGCAGGGTTGCCTTTATGTTACTCTAAAATTAACAGTATTATACTGTCGCTGAAATCTACAGCTTTGTACTGTTAATGAAAAATACAGTTTTTTTTTATTAATTTCAAAGTATTTTACAGTGAATTTACTGTTTAAAAATATATTATATGTCTGTTTTTCACCTTTATTTTACATTATCTTACTGATTTGTTTGAATGCACTATTTATTTTTTACATACATTTTAATAAACATTATTTTTTGCGTAGATGAATAGACTTAGCAGGTTACAGACAGGAATAGTCACATTAAAGGCACTTGTTAGGAAAAAGGCTATAAAATATACTTGTTGACACTTTTCCCCAAATGTCTGTCTATGTAGTGAAGAACAGTGCTAATCCACAGATTTTCCAATCATGTACAATGTACAAGCCTCACATGTGCAGATCAGGTCCCAGAATTCAAACAGTGTTGTTTACAGTGCACCAAACTTCATGTCATCATAATCATCCTACAATATGTCATGCAGGACTCTACCTTGCAGGAAGTTTGTCCTCAGAGATGGAGACCTCTGAATGAGCATCTGCACCTTCTGGATGAGCTGCTCTTTGCTCAGATCTTGCTGCTCAAGTATGTGTTTTAAATGTTCAGACTCAACAATCCCCAGTCCATCTGTTGCTGTGTCCTTGCTGCTGCTGCTCAGAGTGTTTATCCCAAACACCTGAGCTGTGGAGCTGGTCACAGAGTGCCACCACTGCTCCAGCAGGTTCCTCCTCAGCTCCACGCCCAGAGGACCATAGCTGCAGCTCATCCCACACCTAAACAGCTCTGTGTTAGTCTCACCAGGTGAAACATAGTACCTGTCCACACAGAGCTGCAGCAAAGTCCTCACCTCATCCAAACCCTCACTGGATGGTGATGCACTGCAGTGTCTCCTGGTGTGTTGCTGCAGAGCAGGTGTTATTCTGCACTGGGAGGTTTTTAATATGCAGAGGAGTCTTGATGGGACGTTTCTGACACAGTGAGACAACATGATGAGAAGCTTGAGAGACATCCAAAGGTCGTCTAGTGTAGTGATGACTCCTCATGAGTAAAGTCCAAATAAACCTTAAAAACTACTGTAAAATACACCATTTATGTTAAAATGATAGTTGTCACACAGTTAATGTTCATAATCGCTGGAGAAAGTTTGAAATTCACAGGAACTACATGTGACATGTGATCCGGAAGTGAAATCTTTACATCCGGGTTACGAATGCTTCGGTCAGATGGTGCATTCAGGGTCTTTCTGAAATAATCAGTGTGTTTAGATATATTTTAACATACTTCATATTCAGTATAATTTTGACAAAAATAAGTTTTATTTTATTGTTTTATTTATTTAGTTAAATTAATGTCTATATTTTTTAAAGTTTTTTTTTTACTCAAGTAGTAATGCTTTTCATAATTATTAATAATATATATTTTATTATCATATATATATTATATTATTATATACATTATATTATATATTAAATTATATATTAATAGTAAAATATAATATTATATATTATTTTTTCCCCCCAGGCCATCAGACTTTTAAATATCTAATTCATACACCTCACATAAAAAATATATCTTATACTGTGTATGTTCTTAATATGCCTGTATATGTTCTTAATATGTCCTTGTACAAAGTATTTCCTTTTATAATTATAATGTAAATAAAATTGTAATGTAAATGTACTATAACTTATTTTAATGGAGCTTCCCAGCAAAAAGTATTTCACGCGTTTGTACCTGTATAACCGGCGTGACAATAAACATTTTGAATCTTGAATTTTGAATTTTGAATAATAATGATAATTAAAGGAACACCAAAAATAGTCCCAGTGAGGTAAATCATATACCAAAACAACGTATAATATCTCCGTCGTCTTGTTTCAATTAAATAACTTTTTATATGGCGTCAGAAGTTATCTCGAGACACTTCTCATATAGTGCAGGTCTAGACCGCACTCTATATTTATCTTTATTTTCTTATACAATGTTTTTAGAAGCGTTGTCCCCATTGTCTGGAATAAAAAAAAAATGTTTGCTTTAAAGTAGTAGGACCGATATAGTAATTTAAAGATAATATAAAAAAAATACTGCAACCAGACTAGTAAAAAATATCAACAAATGGGTAGTGTCATTACGGTAACTGCAGCCCTAAACTTAATATCTTAACATGCAGTAGACAGTTTAGCTGTGTAGAATAAGGTAGTGGCTCCAAAAACGTGGAGCAGGAACATCCAGGTGTTGCAAACATCCATGTTGCCCAATAATCAGGGTTGGAAATTAGCACCAGCCAAATTCTGGTAAAATATTCAAGTGGCTGCTAGATTTGTTTCACTCACAGCCAAAAAAAAGAAAACAATTATGAAATCCACCAGCCACAGTGGCAAGTGGACAAAAAGTTAATTTCCAACCCTGCCAATAATATGTGCATTGTTTTAATTTCTGTGCAGCATTGTTTCTGACAAGTCAGCTCAGTATTGGTATACCAATGCAAAGTGATCCACATGAAAACAATCCCAGTTCTAATAGTTCTTGCTACCCAACCTTCCCACACAGTCAACACAGTCAACACAACACACGGGTCCCAATTTCTTATTTTTATTTAAAAGGGTTACACGCACCCTTTTTGTATGATCTTCATAACATCTCTTTAAAACATACCACAAACTGAAAACACTGCATTACCTAGTAAAAATAAATTACTGAGGAATGTAACAAAAAAAACATCCAAGGAAAAGTGCAGCAATCATAATTGCACTATAGGAGACGTGTCTATGACTCCCATTTAATGCTTCTGGGTTTAGTGAATATTTCCAACCCTGCTGTAAGCAAAACAAAGTTAAACAGTACAAAGGATAATAATAATAATAATAATAATAATCATAATCATATTGTAAGATTTCAAGACTAAACCAAAATCATGTTGGTTCCATATATTGTGCGGATATCATATCTACTGAGGGAAGGGTGGTGGCATGGGGTAGGGCACCATTGGTGGTGGGGGTGGTGGCTGTTGGGCCTGTGGTGGTGGTGGCTGAGAGTTGAATGGGAATGGTGGGTGGTTCATGCCATTCTGAGCGGCCCTCTGCATGGCCCCGAACTGAGGGGGGCCCTGGAAGCTTTGATTACCAAAAGCACCCACCTGGTTTGCTGGAGCACCAAAATTACCCTGTCCGTTGCTGTTGCTATAATTGTTGTTGCCATAGCTACCACTAGAGTTACCACTGTTACCTCCATAGCTGCCACCATTCTGGGCCTTATTGCCACCAAAAGCACTCTTCGGCCCATTGCCAAACCCTCTATCGCTGTCCCTGTCCCTGTAGCTACTACCGCCAAAGTTGCTCCTCCCACCCCCGGAATACCTATCCCGACGGTCATCCTTGTAGCCACCTCTTCCCCCCCTTCCGCGACCTGCATGAGATGAAGACAAGAGAGGGACAAAAGAGAGAGTAGAGTGGGTTCAGACTATTAATACACTGAACCTACAACAACATGGCAGTGATACTAAAGCCTCGATTATACTTTCCGCAAACGCGAGTATCCGCATTATGTAAATCTCATCATCAGAGGGTGTACGCGTAGACTTTGTGCAGATGTTCGCGCATCGGCAATTTGTTGTGGCCGCACAGACAGCGATCTACTGCGCATGTGTGGAGCTCGTCCTCCAAGCGGACTGTATAAACAGGACTACTCTGCGTTTGTGGTGTCAGCAACTGTCCGTGTAGATGTCCGTTCGGGAGTGTAAAACTTTGGTTATGCTTTCCATAAGGATGGCTGCACGGACATGAGCTGACGTGGAATCGTGAAGAGGAAATGTTTGGATCTTTTATACTACGTGCAGGTTTCTCCTTGCGGCAAACAGACATTCTCAAAGCTCCTCAAAGTTTTCTGCCCATCCGCGTAGTTAGAAAACTCGGGATGTGTACGGACAGGCAAAAACCTGCTGCACGGAACCCCCGCGAAGGGCCGTGTCTGATGGTGTAGCGTCTCTTTGGCCATGCGGACACATGGGACCCTCGCGGATGCGGCAAGCATAAATAAAGCTTAATCGAGGCATAAGAGACACTGATAAGATAAATAAAGCCTCTTTTGCCAACCACTGCAAGCATCTGACATGAGAAGAATCTCAACTACTGCATAAGAGATAATTAAGTGCTTTTAAGAACATTTACGAAACAAGGTAAAAAGTCTAAAAAGGGGCTTCTGAGACAATGACAAGCCGAAGATTATATCATTTCATCCAAACCATCTGGGATATTAGTTCCTAATACAGAGGCGTACAATATGAATCTTTGAAATCAATAGACAGTCATCAAGTATCAATTCTCATATCTACTATAAGATACACTGCATCTTCCTTGAAAAGCATTATTAATGTAAACAAGTATCAGATCTTACCTCCTCTGTCCTCTGCCATCTGGATCAGTTTGGGGTTAATGGCCTGGTTGGCCTCGCGGAGCACAGAGATCAGGTCACTGGCTTGTTTCATGTTGTTGGGGGTGAAGAAGGTGTAGGCAGTGCCCGTTTTTTGACTTCGGGCAGTGCGTCCAATGCGGTGGATATAATCCTCGGAGGAGTTAGGGTAGTCATAATTGATGACAAATTTCACATCCTCCACATCTGTGAAAGTGTTGCAGTGTGGCAAAACAAAACATGGAGGCCACACAGGATTTTGCACACCACAACAGCCAGATCAAAGGGACAAGTTAGCAACTGTGGAGGCTGGGGGGAGAAGATGGTCATTAGGCTGTGGAGGAAACGTGTTAAAGACAACATGAGATTGTGTATACATCTACTCCATGGGAATACTACTGTGGGAAGAGAGAAACGATGCACACTCCAATTGCTTACCATAATCAAAAAGATCCAAAAGACATTCACTCTCCCTTTTGTTAACCAAGGGAGAAAAAAAAAATGGATTTAAGTCTTACCATAAAGGAGTATGCATTCACTAGTCCTTTCCCAATGCAGCGAAATCCCCCACAAATTGTCAAGTGACATCCAGGAGCTTCTACGCAGTTGGGCCTCGATATGCACTGGGGCCTCTTCATGTGCCAATATAGGACCATTCTGGGGTACATTTTTGCAGGTCCGTTTTTCCCAGTACACTCTCAAAAGAAGCTTGATATTAAAGGCCGCACTGCACGTCTTGCCAAGACAAAATAGACCAAGTACTAATTTGAACAGGGGCCCCCTTCAAAAAAAATGAAAAAGGCCCAAGCATTGAACCCTGTGGGACTCCTAACCGAGCACGGAACAATTCCCCCCGCCCCCTTCATCAGTCTCATCAAGGCAAGATCTTCCAAGAAGCCAGTGTTCACTTGAGAAAATGTCTCTCGTTGGCAGGTCTCGACATGACTATAAAACGCAGGCGAGGGAGGAACTTTGGTTTGAGCTGTCTCACTCTCTTTCTCTTCTCACTAGAGGTTCCCACTACCCCCTAAACACATGTGCCAGGTCTCATCAATTTTCAGAGACAAGTAAAAGATTTCAAACTGCTCTCTCCATATGAAGAAATCCAGCACTTTGACGGGAAAAGAAAACAACTGAAAGCTTAGACAGGCTCACAAGCACCCATGCTGTGTGATACAAGCTCCGAAAGGTAACAATTGTTCCAAATCTCAAACAAGTGACTTGCAATACAGCGCTCTCTAACACAACAGCATGCAAGGCAAAAGTCACAACATCAAGCATATCTTTTTTTTTTTTTTTTTTTTTTAACGTTTGAGTTGGAAACAGCTGGATGGCAGTTGTCAGGTGAAATCCATGGACAGAGAACAGATGTGTGTGTATTTCAACAACATATCAGAGACGAAGGCTTAGCCACACAGCCTTTTGAAGATCTCTGGCACACAAGTGCTTTCACCTCTCTAGGCCCACTGGGTGGCAAGCCAGTTGAGCACTTCCAATATGTCATCCTTCTCCCTCTCGAGGCCTGGGACTGTCATGCCTAGCGCCTGCCACAAAGACTCCACCTTAAGGTGAGAAAAACTCAGAAAAATGCATAGAAAAGTTAAAGAAAGCAAACCCACTTTCTTTAAAGTAAGTGAAACACTGACAAGAAAGTGGTGATACTCAATGGCATACTGACCCAAGCCACGCGAGGCCACATCTGTGGCGATGAGGATTGGAGCTTTACCATATCTGAACTCTGAAGGGAGATGGACAAATATTTACTTCAATTACAGAGCAGCCTGTGAGAAAGATTCATAAAGATATGTATATATATTTTTATACCGTATCTTGAAAGTTGATTTATTAAATCTCACCATTAAGGACCCAGTCCCTCTCCTGCTGGCTCTTGTCTCCATGAATTCCCATTGCTGGCCACCTGTGACAGACAGATTGAACTTTAAACACTAATGCAACAACAAATAAGAGCAATGAGAAAGAAAAGTTATCATTTGGCATCGCCTAAATGTTAACTTTCCAGATGGATAGAATTAAAATAAACATTTTTTGATGGGAGGGAAGAGGAGATCCTTACCCATCTCTTCTCATCCTCCTGGTGAGCTCATCACAACGCCTTTTGGTCTCCACAAAAATAATGGTCTTGTTCTCCTTTTCACTCATTATCTCCTCCAGCAAACGGATCAGTCTGACAGAGAAGAGACAAAGAGGAAGTTAAGACACAACTTAGTTGACAAAATATAGTCTGTCACTGCAACAGACATTGTGTTTCTACTGATGCAAGTACAGTCACACACAGATTTAAGATTAAATAAACAATGTTCTTGAACTACTTGCCTATTTAAACAAGGTTTTGAGAGGAAAGGATAACTGCAACACGTATGGTCATGGACTGATACAAAGTTTTCCTCACATCACATCAGTTGACTGACTGATGCTAATAAAGAGGTATGAAACATCTACTCACTTGTCCTCCTTCTCCATGTCATTGCAAACATCAACTATCTGGAGGATGTTGTGGTTGGCACTGAGCTGCAGTGCGCCGATGTTGATCTGGACGTAGTCCTTTAGGAAGTCCTCAGCCAGCTGGCGAACTTCCTTAGGCCAGGTGGCGCTCCACATCAGGGTCTGACGGTCTGGCTGGTAAGGACAAAAAGGAGGACTTCAACACTATTTTGCAGCTTCAAAGTCAATTTATCCCTCACATTTAACTTTTTAAAAATTGAAGGATGCACCCGTCTAATATCTAGTATTTCTAGTATAACAGTTAATCTGGGTTCTGAAGTATCAATGTTGGTTGCAGGTTCTTTGGTTATGTATTTAATTCCACTCTTTGGAGCATAAACAAAGCAGCTGGGTAGTAGTCATGTTTGCAACAATTTATTTTTATGTCAATTGTCTGCCAAGTAAAAGAAAATAACATAACTTACCCGAATTTGTTCCACTATCTTGCGGATCTGAGGTTCAAATCCCATATCCAGCATGCGGTCTGCTTCATCCAGCACCAGATAGGTGCAGCGACTCAGATTGGTCTTACCACACTCCAGGAAGTCAATGAGACGACCCGGGGTAGCGATGCAAATCTCAACACCTAAAAAAAAACCCAGGGAAAACACAATATTATATATTTAAACTTAAAAACAATCAAACCTTAAATCATAAAACAAATCCCTGATTGAAAAGAAGAGTCAAATGAATTGTATTAACATTTACATAGTGAAAATAACAAAGTAAGCATACCCCTCTCAAGGTCCCTGATTTGGGGTCCTTTGGGTGCACCACCGTAGATGCAGGTGCTCTTGAGACGGGAGGCTCTGCCGTATTCAGCAGCCACTTGTTGCACCTGCTGAGCCAGCTCACGGGTTGGCGCCAGTACCAAGCACTGAAGAAAGATGGATAAAATTTTTCAAAATCATAATTATTTTGTGTATTGCATTGGGCTGTTACAACTACTTTTTATCTTTTTTATTTGTTTGGCACACCATATTGAATTTCTAGAAAAGGTGTCTATTTAGTGATATACAGAGCGATTTATTGATCAATATGATATGACGATGATATGGGCCTTCAGTTATAATATTATGAAAGCTTAAAAGTAATTTCCTGTTCTCCAAAAATTGGACTGTCAACAGCGTCCTGTGCAGAGAGAGAAAACCGGTCTGATCACACAAAAGAATAATATATTTTTAAGTGTACTTACAATCGGTCCATCTCCATGCTCCAAGAATGGCTGATGTTGGATGTGCACAATAGCAGGCAGAAGGTACTAAAGAAAGAAAAATAAAGGACTGAGCTCTAAATATACATTTTAACTCATAGTGCACATGTATTAGTGTTCCAATGAGCACCAGCTGCCTGGTAGTCATTAACATCCACAACATAGCAACAGGATATATTTCTTCCCTCAGCTGACAAGTGTTGACATTGTTTAAAGGTCTGTATTCACATCATTCTGTTCAATTTTGAGCCAATCATTCTTGGCAACCTAGTCCACCTGCTTTCGAATGGGTCTTAACATTTGGCAAAAGTGTTAAGTCTAATGACAGACAACAAATTTATCTCATATGGGTGCTGGGTAAGCTTGCTGCAGTAGTCGGTGTTACCGGTGTTACACTGTGTTCGAAAATACATCGATTACATACACCGCCCCCACCATAATTTTTCTTTTTTTCATAGAAATAAAACCCATTTAGTTAATTTTTTGCGTACCAGCGCCCACGTTCATCAAATAAAAAGACTCCAATTTGGAAAAAACTAAGCATGTTATCAATACATACGACGACGGATGCTACAAACCGAAAGAGGAAGTGTCTGCTCCGTACTGAGTCTTAGCACAGAGTAGCAGGAGTCAGATTTCACACAAACTGGACGAGGGAGAGGGATTTGATGTCAAAGCAAAAAGCAAAAGCACTTATTTGGCAATATTTCGGATTTAAACCCAATACTGTAAGGGAACCATAACGTTAATGAGGAGCGGTTACAGCCTGTGTGGGCTCTGCGGTGCCGGGTGGAAACCTGCAGCCCCACAGCAAAAGCTCGACCGGAGAGGCCAGACACACAGCCATCCGACATTAAAGATCAAAGTAAGCGCTCTGCAGATATCGAGCATCGTGATTTCTTGTAAAATGTCCGGTGTAATCAATAACATCGGTGTTGTTACAAATTTATTAACCGGTGGGAAAATGTCCTCACCGTGACATCCCTCGTGCTAGGTAGAAAGGGTCTGAAAAATCATAATTGGAAAATACTTCACTTACTGCAAGGGTTTTCCCAGACCCAGTTTGAGCGATGCCAACCATGTCTTTGCCACTCAGGGCTACTGGCCACCCCTGAGACTGGATCGGAGTTGGATCAGTCCAGTTCTGTTTGGCAATGACTTCCATGACGTAGCCTGAAGAAATAAGATATGCAAGTTAAATTGTTGAACATCAAACCTTCTGACAATGACACATATAATAGGTAAAGAGCTATTCAAGATCATTTGTGTGGTGGAGCATTTCTACTCACTTGGAAAAGCAGCTTCATGGAATTTTATAATTGGTTTGGGGCAATCTCTGCCTTTGACTGTAACTTCTTTGTTTCTTCGGTACTGTTCAACCTCTTGCTGGAATTGAAGGAGGAAAAAAAAACGTCCACTGTTGATATATATATACTCGCATGAATTAAAACTGAGAAAAGAGAAACAGCTAGAAGCAGGTCTTACAGGTGATCTATGCGTAGCTTCTGGATGTTCCTGGTAGAAGTTCTTTTGAAACTTTGGAAGCTCGTCGAGGTTCCAGTGCTTCTTTCGCAGCCTCTCACCAGGGTTGCCAAACTTTCCTGGAGGAGGTCCGCCCCTATTACCTCCTCCACCACTACCACCACCAAAACGAGGGGGTCCTCCACCTCCACCATACCTTGTGTAAAAGAGTGGGACACACAGCATTAAGCACGGCAAAAGATTACGCTTATTAAAGGGGCACTCCACAAATTTCTCACATAACGATAGGAACTCAGTAAGTTGTCCTTCACGGGGGACGTATATCGATCTGAAATCAATTTGCAAGGTAAATAATCTATTGTATCGATACTGAGAATTTGCACCTTGTATTTAAGCACGACAAACGTTATATGGATGTATTTTTTAGCACTTTTAATAGTGAAGTTCCGGTTCATTCTCCCTGTGTATGACATCATCGACATGCGCCTGCAGCGCCAATCCAGAAAGACGATAACAAAAAAAAGCATAGCTGATGGCGGGTAAGAACCAGACGAGCGAGAGATTTTCAAGCAGTTTTTGAGGTCCAGCGTGTGGAAACATTTCGGCTTTTTCAAAAAGGGAGCTGTCCTCGACAAATCACTCGCTGTTTGCAGAATATGCAAAGGCCAGATAAAAATACAACGGCAACACGACCAATCTTTCCACGCACCTACTGAGACTCCATGCATTATATTTTTCAAAATAAGAACAGAAGCAGATGATTAAACCACTGTTCTTTCGACCTGAAGAGAAGTTGGTTCATTACATCTTTGTGTAGGAGCCAAAGTGTGTATTTAAACTGTTGTTTATTATTATTATATATTTTTTTTTAGGCTGCACACCTTCTTTTTGTTATTATCACTTCCGGTAATTGTCACAGGGGTGTGGTTTCACCTATTTTTACCTGTTCACTTGGACCGCGAGAGTCAGACAAAGAGGGTGAGATAGGTTTGGATATTTTCTGTTGACCGTCACTTCACGTTTAGTTATTCCAGTTAGCCTTATTGTTTGTAATTCCTTCAATCTCTTACGATATTTTCTTACACCCCTATTATGGACATGCAATACTAAATCACTGGAGGGAAAGTATTGTAAACTATACACACGTTTTCCTCTCTTCCCAGTTTTCTAGTTCCACATAAATTACACAAAATGGGTAACTTAGGGGCTTTACATTAGTGAACAGCTTTAAAAGTCAGTATAATGTGGAGGACGCAATCTTCCAAGCAGATACATAGTTTACACCCTAGAGGCAAAAGTTGGAACTGAAATACTATTTGTTTTTACAAATATTGCATAGACTAAGCTACTGGAGTTACCCTGCACTATACTCATTTTTAGCAGTCTCTTCTGCACTATATTCACTTTTTTAATAGTCGTGTATCACAGCTGTTACCCTGCACTATATTCAGTTTTATCAGTTTTCTTCATCTCCTTGTATTTTTATATCTGGTATATTTTTTGTACTTTGTACTTTGCACTACTAACTTTTTTACTGCCTTTTTACTAACATGTTTTGCACTATGGAACTGTGATGCTGGAAACTTGAATTTCCCTAAGGATCAATAAAGTTACTATCTATCTATCTATCTATCTCTAACAATAGTTGCTTAATAGCTTGCTACACTTTGATAATTTAGACAAACCCAACACTGTTTACAATACCAAATTTAAGTGTATGAATATCGCCCTACTCATAAATAAATAAATAAACACTCACCAGTAAATTACATTAAACTGTCAGATTACTGACTTGAGATTTACTTAAATTATACATGAGAAAAGTATAACATTATTCAATTACATTTATTTTTATATAGCAACATGGCTCAGTTCACAAAATTTAGTTTCACAACAAAACTCCTCATCTCTCCTGACACATCAGATGATTTTGCTGCCACTTACACTTCATAGCGTTCAAACACACAGAGAGAGACGCTGAAGTCTCATCCATCACTGAATTTAAATGAATGCCTCTGACTGCAGTAAATGCAGAAAAAATAAAATAGTGTCCAGGTCCTAACATCTGTCATTAAAGGAATGTATAAAAATAAGACGCGTCTTCTGATTAATCTAAAAATCGGACTTTTACAGAGAAATTTGTAGCTTTGTGTAGTACAACTTTTATATATGGGACTCATCTTATGAGCTATTCTAGGTGACACTGCTTGCTGCTAATAAAGAACGACTTTTTAAAAATAATGTTGTCGTCTCCGACACTAATCTTCATCTCTGTATGTGCATCCAGCAAGAAGAGACCCCACTGCGTCACATGACAACGACCAGGCTGCAAACTGACACAGATATCATATTTTCTTTTCTTCTGTACTGTTTTTTTTGTATGTATTTCATTGTTTTTATTGGATTGTTTTCCACTGTTTGGTGTACTTCTTGTTGTTTTTTAACTTTTGTTGTATTTTTAAAATGATGTTAGTTTAGATCTGCCTTTTTTGTTATTGTTTTTTTTTTCCTGGGGTTGGGGGAGGTCCTTTGTATAAGCCTGTGGCTTCTTGACCTCACCTGACACATTTCTTGTTTTCTTTTTCATTGACTGGATTTTGTGCAGTTTTATATATGTGCAAATAAATAAATAACTCACCAGTAAATGACATTAAACTGTCAGATTACTGATTTGAGATTTATTTAAATTATACATGAGAGAAGTGTAACATTATGGGACTCAGTTTATGATTCATTCTAGGGTGACACACTACTGCTAATAAAGAACGACTCGTTAAAAATAGTGTGACACTAATCTTCATCTGTGTATGTGCATCCAGCAAGAAGAGACCCCACTGCGTCACATGACAACGACCAGGCTGCTGTGCAAACTGACAGAGCTGTCGTTAGCTGCCATTTTACCTCCAGTAGACAGATACTAAGAACATCACAGATACGCCACAGCAGGGACGCTTCACCACATTAAAAACACGGTGTTTTCACATCTAAATACACGAGAGTGTGTCTAAATAACAAACTATAGCGACATAAACAAGACAACCGTCGTGGTTAGAGAGTAACGTTAGCAACCAGTAACGTTAGCAACCGTTATGCTAAACTGGTTGATGTCGGGTAACTGTCAACGTTCAGAAACACTTACCCTCTATCTCTGCCACGATCTCTGTCTGAAAACCCAGGCATTATGTGTAGCAGAGTACTGTAGCGAGAAGCAGACTTCGTTTAAATCCTTTCAAACAAAACAGAAGATAATAATCTATGAGCTAAAGGCGGCTCACTCAGGCAAAACAAAAAGAAAATGCCGGCAGACAAAAAGTCTGTCTGGAGAGACGGATGTGACGTAACACGGAGGGGCGGATTACATTGTATCAATGCGCGTCAAAACAGTGGTGGCACACCCGTGGTACTATTTTATCGTATCGTAAATTCGTGAGCCTGGTTTGAATGAATGAATGAATGAATGAATGAATGAATGAATGAATGAATGAATGAATGAATGAATGAAAGAATGAATGACAGTAAAAAAAAGATCTAAACAAAGTGTAACAAAATATGAACCATTTAAATAGAAGGAAGTATAAAAATAGGAGCAGTATATACAGTATTGACAATAAACACACTATTAACAAAATTGCACAAGTGGAAAATGATATTTCACAGTGAGAATGAATGAATTAATGAATGAAAGACTTGAATGAAAGACTTTATTTCGAACATAAAATAAATAAAAACAGATACAAAATAATAACAAACAAAACAAGAGTAATAGTGTTCTAAAAGGAGTAGGTTAGAAGTAAAACTTATATTTCCCTACCCCTTTCTCACTTCTCCTCTATTAACTCATATATCATAGAATGATAGAATGATAATATAATATATAAACTATCCCAGATTTATTTACATCCCAAATTAAATATATGAACAGCATCCCAAGTTTTTTTACAACCCACATATCCATCCGGAGTTAAAAAGTAGATATAAACCAACCCTTAACACAACCCTTATCACAACTCTTCCTCAACCATATACCTCCCAAAAATATCTTTTTTGTATAGCTTTTTAAATTGATTTATATTTGTGCTCTGCTTCAACCCATCACCCAACCCATTCCACAAATCCACCCCAAAGACTGAAATACACAACCTCTTCTTTTTTGTACGAACACAATGCTTTTTAAAATTCAATTTTCCTCTTAAATTATAACCCCCCTCCCTGTCACAAAACAGTGTTTGATAGCTCAGGGCTTATGCCCTTTTCTATTTATAGGAAATCATTGGGGGGAGGAGAGAGGAGATGGAGGAGGAGCCCAGTTGGTGTTGAGGCATCATGGCCCATGCAAGGCCAGTTGAGGAGTTTTTTATTTATTTTTTTCTTCCCTTTCCTCATAACAAAATAAGATAAAATGAAATATGGATAAAACAAAATTGAGAGAAAAATAAATTAAAGAAAGAGAAAAAAAAAGAAAAAAAAAGAAAAATAAAGAAAGAAAACTTAAAAAAACTATTACTATTACTAGTACTACTTCATTTCCGCACTCTAGTGTGTTATTCAGTAAGTCGTAACAAACCCTTTATCTATGTTTAAATAAAAAAAATAATTTATTTGAATATTTAAAGCTTCAGTAGGCAGATTTTTTGTTTGCATCTTTGGGCAATAATTCCATAATAACCTTTCAGCATATGTGTTCTAAATTTGTGAACAATACAAAGAACAATTAAATCGATACATAGGTAAACAATACAAATAAAGGAAATAAAGTGTTAAAAAAAACAACCAACAACATAAAATTTAATTTTTAAAAAAGTAACATAAAACGCAAAGCATGTCAAGGGTTAATATAAATAAATTCATAGCAGTAACTTAAGTAAAAACTGGGAGCACAAACTCACCGTTTTACTAGCCTTTTTGTTTTTTTGCAGAATATATTGTCATAATATATAGTTCCATTTCTTTCTTGAAAACACTAAAGTGAGGTTTAACTCTCGCAAATTTGCATTTACACTTGTTACTGTTGCACTGACGCCGGGTCAGGTTGCTGAGTGGGATGTACTTTTTAATCATTTGACTTTGAATATCATCATAACATTATTGATCAAGATAATGTTGTGACAATTGATCCAATGGTACTTGAGAGGAGAAACGGTTGAAATACTGGTATATATCATTTTTGAATAAATGTTTCATCATGTGATGTTTTAAGAAAAAAGACAATACAATACAGTTTGTTTTAGCAGCTGCATTTATATAACATGGGGCATTCGTTTGGTTATTAACCAACTCTCCAGTGTAACAAATTCAATAGCATGTAAAAATCTATTTCAAAGAGAAATGCACTAATGTGACACAATTAATTAGAAACGTAACAGATTCAGTAAACTCTTCTGACACACAATGTTTGAACATATCGATCTCCATCTTCATCCTGTAGCTTTTCTGTCTTAACACATTGCTGTAAAAAGATGTGTGACATGCGGATACCTGCAGAGACAGAAAACAAAACACATTACACAATTAAAATTACAACAAACATATTATTTAAATACAATATATACAATATTTTTTCTATATATAAAATATGCAATCTCATTTCTTATAAATGGCGACATATGAAGTAATTATAATCATGTTTGAGATCCAAATAAAATGTATATATTTTACAAAGGATTTGTCTGGCAATTAATCTAGTCCTCCTTCATTTTGCAAATGGTCATTTTCTTGTGCAATTCCACAAAAACACCATAACTAAAATGAGGATACATAGCCTGAGGAAACACATTTATACTGTGAGACATACAGATGCAGAATTTGATACAAAATCTGCAATGCATAAGATATTATGTCCTGTACACCAGATAGAGAAACCCTACAATACCAGGCATTTAGATAAGAACATGTAAAAACAAGATGAATCACTGTTATATTCACAGTGACGGATGTTATTAATGGTTACTTTTGAAGCCTGTAGCTCAACTTAAGACCCTTAAGAATGACGCATTTGAGCTTGTGTGTACAGCATCACTCCTTTTCATCCAGGACGCCTGCTCTGACGTGATACAACTCAGTACAAAAATATTTCTCAAAGAACAACAATTTCAATACCTGTCTGTGGTCAGCGGGACACCCATCCCAGATCCTTTCTTTATCAGGTACAATCAAGCCAATCCTGGTTCTTACATTTCCTGGGCTTCAGTCCTGTGTTTCAAAAGGAGAGATGTTTGAATCAGCCCAAATACAAGGCAGGATTTTCTCAATTCATTCTCTGAATTAGTACAGTATTTTACCATTGCTTTGGCTCACTTTTCACAACAGGGTTCCAATGGCATAAACGCTAAACTCTTAATGCAACTAAGAGGCAAACTGACTTTCTAATTTTTTTACCTTCAAACCCAAAAGTCCTTACATACAAAAGCAAAACACTAAATCGCATATCAAATGCTCAGAATACAGACACTCCACTTATTAAGCATACAATAACTGAATCAATAATAACATGCATTTTTTTTATGCATTTCTTCTCATTTCAACAGCTTCACCTCGGTGAGCAGCACTGCTATAGATCTCAGGTGTGTTAAAGTAGTGGAGCAGTAGCGGTCTGCACTTTGTTTTGGACAGAAGCAGCTGGGACAGTTTTGTTTCTGCTAGGAGAGAGACATCTGAACACAGAGTGAACTTGTTTTTCTGGCTTCATTGTCTCATTTTCACTTTATTTCAAAACCAGGGAAGTGCAGTCCATTATGATAAATCCCTGACCATTGGTTGAGGAAGTACTCAGATCTTTTACCTATAATTAAAAGTACTAATACGGTATTGCTAATACCACAGTGTAGAAATACTCAGTTACAAGTAAAAGTCCTGCATTCAAAATCTTACTTAAGTAAAATTACAAACGTATTAGCATCAAAATACATTTAAAGTACCAAAAGTAAAAGTACTCATTATACAGAATGGCCCATTACATAATAATATCATATTATTGGATTATAATTATTGATGCATTCATGTGTTCAACACTTTATTGTTGCAGCTGGTAAAGATGGAGCTTATTTTAATTACTTTATATACAACTGGCCTAACCTATAATAATACATGATAATGTATTAGTGGATTTATATTGTGTATTAATAATATAAATCTGCAAAGTAACTTAAGTTGTCAAATAAATGTGGTGGAGTAAAAAGTACAATATTTGCCTAAAAAATGTAGTGGAATAGAAGTATAAAGCAGCATGAAATGGAAATACTCAAGTAAAGTACCTCAAAATTGTACTTAAGTACAGTACTTTAGTAAATGTACTTAGTTACATTCCACCACTCTCCCTGACATACAGGTGGAACTACACATTAGCAGTGTGACCACCTCGGCCTACTTCTTTTAAAACCTTTATTTAAATCACACATTTACAATGCGTTGAATGCTGAAAATGTAACACAACTTATAGAACATTTGTTGAAATTTACAATGGAAATAGAAGTAATGAAAGTACAATCAGTTATACCAATTCAGTTAATAAAGAGAGACGAAATATATCGTCAGGATGTAGTATAAATAATAATAATAAAATAAAGAAATACTAATACTACTACTAATAATAATAATAACAATAATTATAATGATAGTAATAGTAATAATAATAATAATAATAATAATAATAATAATAATAATAATAATAATAATAGAATCATTTTGAGTACATTTTAGTTACTGACATGGATTTCCTATTTGTTACAAATTTAAGAGACTCAAAATTACATGAAACTTCAATTAAAAACAACTTATAAGATGGGGTAAGAAATTTAGCTTTATGAATAATGTGAATAATAATAATAATAATAATAATAATAATAATAATAATAATAATAATAATAATATGAAAAATTTCCCCACTACTTCCTACTTTCTACCTCGACTAGTGACATCATATACATCCATTCATCCAGGATTAAGAATGATAGAAATAGCTTGTAAAGTGCTGTTGTGTTGTCTGCAGATGTAGGAGTATATCCTGTTTTGTTTATTTGTTATCTGAAATGTTGTTGTGCTTTCCATCTTAGGGCCACCACATATCACAACATTGGAAATCATGTGCTGTTTTATATAAATGTTAATATATATATATATATATATATATATATATGACCGAACCATGGAGAATCTTGTATGATAATAGATTGTTGTGAAGACAAAGGTTGATGCATTTGAATAAACACAAATACCTCACCAATGAGAAAAGACAAAATATAAGTGGTGATATTTGTACTTACTACAATACTTCCTACACAATTCGTCTCTTTCCCTGCTGAGTTCAGTGTTATTGGCTGTGAACTGGACAATCGTTTTCCTGAGATTGGTGTTATCGGCCAGTAACTGGTTTTCCTCTCTTTTCCAGCTGGTTTTGTCTTTATTCACTATTGTAGAAAAGGGGAACAACAAAACAGAACAACTGAATATTCCCACATATCATTGAAATCATCATATAATAAACAACATGTGAAGTGCTGATTTCTTTACCGTTCCTGTTACTAAAATTAGGAAAAACTCACTTTGGACCCCGAGGAAGATGATCCCGGCTAGGAGGAGAAGACCCACCACACCCAGAAACACAGAATCAGGTCTGATATGATTCCTCCTTCCTGAGTCTCCAGGGACGACTGACACAAATAAATAATCAACATCAGGCTCATCATTTTGAGGATATTGTTATCTAGTAGTTCTACATGTAAGCTACAATTCATGAAACACAAGGAAATGACATTAAAAACACCTGTTCAGAGTTACCAAAATCACACTGTTGTACCACACTACCAAACCACACAGAAAACTAAACATACACTGAAATTCAAAAATAGGAAAATAAAGGAAATAAAATCAAAATCTATGTCGACCCCATTGACCCCGTTTCCGTACCTGAGTGCTGCTGAGCCTCTGCAGTTCCCGGTGTGTTTGGTGACGTGCCCTCCACCCAGGGGTTTTCGTACACTCTCAGGCTTTCTGAACTGACGTAGATGTTCACGATATTCTCCTTGTCGTCCTGATCACAGTAAAACTTGTTGACCTTGCCAGGCTCAGCGTTCACGTCCCCAGACATCTTATAACTTAACGATTGCTCGCAGTATCACAAAGTTTGGTTTTAATCCTGATATAATAGCTGTGTCTGTTTTCTGAAAGACTCTGGACATCCACAGTGGTGACGCCGTATAAAAGGGGAAGAGCCGAAAAACAGGAAGTCATCAGTTATTACTGTTTGGGCATCTGCTTGTTCCTCCTAAAGTCACCTGGACATTTGATTTGTTGTCCATAACGTGTTCAAGTTTCAGTGACCACTTAAAGCTAGAGTTGGAAATCTTCTTCAACATTTTTTTTTGTTATATTTGTAGAAATTCTCATTACATCCCGACCGAAATCATTAAACCAGATAGGAAAAAAAATCTGATATCTTGTGGCTGTTCTAGGCCAGTAATAAGCCCGTACCATCGTTTCAGATTACCTGCCTGTCTACCTGCCTGCGTGCACTCTGCCCGTGCACTCATTATGCATCACTGGAGTCTTCCACCAGCTGCTAGATTGACTGCTGTGAGTACAATAGTTTGTTGTTCACGTTCATAATGATTATTTTGTGGGAGTGGCTTTGGAGGGAGGAACAGACGGGCTGTCAGTGATGCAGATTTCTCGCTAGATTGAGGGACTTTTAGAGCGAGTGCTGCTAGCTGCTTTCATTAGAAAAGAGTTGGCAACACTGGGCTCAGTTTTTCGGTTGGATAATTTTATAAATCTAATGTACTCTTGCTAGTTTCTTAAGATTACCAACCCTAGATTTAACTGAAAAGAAAACATACATTAAATGAACCAAAACAGAGACAATGAATGGGCCCCATAGACTGTATATACGGCCACAGCTTGTCATCGAGAGAGACTCACAGCTGTCAATTATAATGTCTCACCCCCTTTTTATAGCATCAAATAACTAATTAAAACCAAACTTATCAGAAAAATGAACACTTGAATAAACATCAGCGTGATAAGAACTACCTAAAATGACAGAAACCATCCAAACCAAAAATGTATTTGACGTGTACTTTGACTTTTTAGTTTGGACCATGTCCTATCTGATAACATGGAGGAGGTGAGCTTTATGACCTATACTGCAGCCAGCCACCAGGGGGCGATCCAGATGTTATGGCTTCACTTTTGGGGAGCTTTCATGTCGTCCATCTTCATACACAGTCCATGGCGGGCCCCTAATTGAAGAAAGGCTGAAACAAAGAACAAAACCCTACGATGGCCAGGCATAATGACTTTTTCCATTTTCAATATATATTTAAAATAAGATGTAGGTCTACAGTTTATATTAAATGAAACATTTTCCTCTATCTTTTTCCACTCCAAATATGTTTGAAGGTTTCTCTCCAATATATATATGTAGCGTTGAATTTGTTGGCATGGTTTCTTGTGCAATACCACAAAAACACCTAGACTAAAATTAGGATACATAGCCTGAGGGAACACATTTATAATACAGTGAGTCATGGTAGATGCATAATTTGATACAAAGCTTGTAATACATAACACATTACCTCCTGTGCACCTGATAGAAAAAATCCTACAATACCAGGCATTTAGATCAGAAAATGTAAAAATAAGTTGAATCACTGTTATATTCACGGTGACGGAGGAATGATAATGTGACTATTGGTTAATTTTGAAGCATTTAGCTTAACTTAAAGGGATAGTTTGGGTGTTTGGAAGTGGGGTTGTATGAGGCACTTATCCATAGTCAGTGTATTACCTGCAGTAGATGACGGTTGGCAAACCACTGTTTCTCCAAACTGAGGGCGTGCCTCATACCACCCCACTTCAAAACACCCAAACTATCCCTTTAAGAATGGCCATTTTGATCTTTTGTGTACTAAAATGGAGCAAAGGAATTGATGTGTTTTGCTCTACAATGTTCAGAAATTATTTTATAGAAAGATACATTTCCATTGTTGTTGGGTCAGGCAACACACACCTTTTTACTGTCTAATGCCACCAACATTTTGCACCGTATGCAGTGAATGTGTTGGCATGTATTGTAGTACATTCCCTTTGAGATAGCCTACTCCTCCAGCATTAAAGCCCCTGCTGCACACATATAGTCCACCCACACAGGTGTTTACCCAGCAGAGCTCCTCCCGACTGACCAGAGGACTAATCAGCCAAAGTGAAAACACCTGTGTGGGTGTGCAGAGCCTTTAATATCTGTGCATTAAACCAGTGCTTCCCAACCTAGGGGTCGGGACCCCCAAGGGGGTCGCGAAATAATTTCCGGTGGTCACCAGATGGTTGTAGAGTATGGAGGACCACAAGAGTCCTCAAATCCACAAGGGAGATTAAAACCTATATTCTTAATTCAATTTGTGATCCAGTTATTTATTTCTCTTTTTAAATTTTTTTAAATTCCATTATTTATTTATGAATTCATTAATGTATTTTTAAATGACATACTTTTATAAATGCCTTTTTTTATTTGAACTATTTATTGATGGATTATAATTGATATGATATAATTTGCCTTAGAATAGATTTTATTGAGTGTGCGTGCACATTTCTGACGGGGGACTTTCGGCGGGTCAGGTGGAAAGAAAAAGCGTTCAGCTGTCTGAGCCAGAGCACCTCAACATCATGTAGGCTTGTCTGATGACTTCCCAGCATGCACTTGGGCAATGCAATTACCATCATCATTTAATCTGCACTGTTACTGGTGTTATTGTGATCTGCATTGTGTCCTGATGTTTCCATTGGTGTTCACATTTCCACATTGTTGTACAAGTAGACATACAAGTAAATGTTATTCCTTGCAAGTTTTTTTTCCTGTTTGAAAACCTTATCTTGACAGAACATGTCTACTTGCACAGTTTACTATTATTAAAGGGATAGTAAAGGTGTTTTGAAGTGGGGATGTATGAATTACTTACCCATAGTCAGTGTATTACCTACAGTAGATGGCGGTCGGCATGCCCCCAGCTTGGAGAAACAGACAGGAGTACCAGCAAAGAGAATAGAAGCAAAGAGACTACACTCTCATGCTTTTTTGACAACAGCGCTGTCGCCATTTTGCATTGAAAACGCCAATGAGTCTGTGGCCATGGATGTACAAAGAGACATCTGCAAATCAGAGGATGATTTTTTTTAATTATTTTAGGTAAATCAACTTCCCCGTACGAACACTTATATAGCCCTCAATTAAATCATTATGTCCTAAAAGTTGTAAAAAGGAACTAATAGGTGAACCCAGAGTTGTTTTCCTCGGCATAATGAATGTGCATCAGACCTACGGGACTACACCGCCCTGCTCGCTCATATGACATATCCGGTTCTTCCAGCTTCAAACTGAAAGGGCGGAGGTCAGACAGTGATTGATTTCTGATAGAATGCCCCACGTACTAAATCACGTCGTTGCAATTAACAAAATCATCCGAGACAAACGTTTTGCTATTAAATCACAGACACAACAAATAATTCATGAATTTCATATTACTGAAGTTGAGCTCGGAAGTTTATTTATGCATAAAAAATACAGCACAGAGATGCACTCTGTTACAGAATGTACAATATGTTATTCATATTTTACATGTGAGAGAGCAAAACAGATGTGGAATCAGTCCAAGAATGTACAGTAATAATTTGATTTTATATCATTTTCTCACAGATAAACTTTAATGGAGTACTGCAGGACAAATCATTCCAGGTCTTTGTTCCACCAAGGTGTGAAATCTCAGCACAGTCTTCTCCTTGACTTCCATAATTATCTGGCTGGTCCTGTCTCCAGTACCTAGAGACAACAAAATCTGCTCAACCATAAATTTAAACCATTACTAAAATATTAGAAATGAATACAGTTGGAGCATGTTAAAATGAGGTCCACCATAATTATGATTTTAACAGAACATTAAATATAAACAAACACAGAAAGCTCAGGTGTTTCATTTGGGAGATTCAGATTCTGGATGCTCAATATCACATAATTTCTCGGTATATATACACCAGTTCTTTATTGTCAATCTATAAATCACTCTTCATCACTTTTAATTCAAGTCTGTGCAGACTTTTCCTCCAGAGCCACATTAAGACTGAGCCACGAGCTTTATCGTAAATTGATCAATTAATTAAGTAGGCACTGTTTGTTTCCCTGTTCTGACAAACATTTTGAATGTAGCATGGTGAAATTGGAAAATGTCTTACGTTTTGGTAGGTGCCGTTCCATCTACCCATATCCAGTTTCTTTCGCTCTCTTTATCGGTCAGACCAATCCAGTAATCTTGGTTAAGTGAGCTGATGAAATCCTAGATTTCAAAGATTATAATCAGTTATTTGTCATTCTTTATTTACTGTCCTTCCAAAGACATTAGGCACATAAAGAGCCCCCGTTCTGACATGTCACAGTAGGAAAAGCACAGGTGTAAATGCTAAAATGAATGATGGCTGAATTCCATTTAGCTGCTTCAGTTTCAGGATCCTGGCATTGTGCATGCTGGCTCACTGGCTCACTGTCATGACTTACTGGGACACTTGAATAGAACGGCGCTATCGTTAATGTTCTTGGTGACACCCGTGATTTTCCTACTATGACAAGTCAAAACATCTGCTGGCCTGTTGTGATATGGTGCCTTCAAATGGGGTCGTATTTACCGTGTTCGTGAGAAGAGTCCATATGAACGCCCCCCTCGTGTGGTATTCACGACCTCGTAAGTGGAAAGTTTCTGAAAGCTCCGAGTTCACGAGTTGTGACGTGTTTGTTGACGTTGTCAGAAATGGCGGAGGCCATGGAAGTAAATTTTTTGGTGCATAATAAGTTAATATATTACACGGCTGTGTTGAATACTCGATTCTGATTGGTCAATCACGGCGTTCTGTGGTCTGTAATTTCTGTATTACAGACCGTTGCTATGTATAACAGACCGTTGCTATGGGCGCAGTTCAGATGTCGGACTCTGACGGACCATTTTTGTGTCAAAATATTGATTTCTTCAGTAAGTAGACGTGTAATAAGCGTGATAAAGTACAGCTAGCGGGTCATTGTTGTGAAAGAATCCCCTTCAGGGCGATGAGAGACACAGACAGTGCAGCATCGCCCTGTCGGGGATTCTTTCACAACAATGACCGGCTCGCTGTACATTATCCCTTACATATTGTAATATTAGTTATATACATTTTTTCTTGTAATTTTATAATATGTCTGAGGAAAATGTAGATATTCTCAACAGCCTCATCTTCTTCCTCTGTCATTATGCCTTTGCATTTCCTGCATTATGTTACCTACTTGCTAGCTTGCTAAATTGTTAGCTTCTGTGGCGCCGACAGTAACGTTAATAATCCGTTGCTTAGCAGCGGCAAGCATATCGTGTACACGACTTCCCATGTTGTAAACATGAGCTCAAGAGTTTCATTTGAAGGCACCAATAATGCAGGTAGAAGAGTAAAAAAACAGAACTATCACAATAATCACAAATTTAAATGCATCATTTCCCCTTCTTACATAGTTCATATCCTGTATTCACTTCTGCAGCTTTGCAGAAGTCATTATAGACTTCCTCTTCGTTGTTTCGTACATTTCAGGAAGACTAAAACCTGCTTTGCCACACTAACCTTTTTTTCTCCACTTCCACCTTTTTAAAAGGCCAAACTTTCCACTGCATACAATATCACAGCAACCAAAGTGTTTCTTAATCCATTATTGAAAACATAGGTTTGTTTTATTTCTGATGGAAATCTTCTGACAAAAAAGTCCTAATATTAAAATGATTAATTTGGGAAGGGAAGCAGGTTTTGTATTTTGGTAGCATTTACAAATCTTTTAAAGAGTATAGGCCTGCAGTTTGCAGAGAATATATAGGTTCAAGAGAAAGAAACATTTTTTATTCCACTCACCTGTTCGTCTTTGTTAGATATGATCACCAAATCTGCATTGTTTTGTTTACAGATCGTCCTGCTGTCAGTCCAGGTTTTAGTTAAGGTGAACACCAAATAACAACTACTCCCACGTATCCAAGTGCAGGGACAGCTCGGTCTCTCTGTTTACAACACAAAATGATGAAGTCGTAATATTACGAGAATAAAGTCCTCCACAAAAGAGGCAATTTCCCCCAGGTCTGTGTGGTTCTTTCTTCAGAATCAACGCAGTTTCTTGCACAATCTTTTCATGGTCCTGATACTTATGATAATGTGGTGCTGATGTGCCAAAAGATTAAGTATTTCATTATTTGTGAAACCTAAACTAAAGTATAACAAGATGCTCCACGTTCCTCATTTTCACACAGGCTGCTCTATTTCCCCTCTAAAATAACACGTATAAATTACTACTTTATAATATTATGACTTCATTCTCATAATACGACGACTTTTTCCTCGTAAACTTCTGACTTTATTCTCATAATATTATGACTTTTTTTTCTCGTAATATTATGACTTTATTCTCGAAATCTCAGATTTATTTTTTTTCCTCAATGTGGCCCTAATGCTCCGTCGTAGTATATAACTTCATGACAAGATAAAAGATAAAACACAATATAGAGCATCAGGCAAGTATACCACACGCTTGTATATGCTGTACTGTATGTTAGCCATCTGTCCTGTCTGAATTAGCCTAGCTAAAAAGCTCTTAATGTCTAAAACAGTGGCTTAAAATAAAAAATGGAGTAGTTTGACAATTTGGGAAATATGCTAATTCACTTTAATTCAAAGTGTTAGATGAGAAGATTGACAACACTCTTCCATTTAGGGGCAGTTATGTTTATATCTTTGGCCAGGACCGGTAACTTCCTGGAATCTCTGCTGGTTGCCTGGCAACCGCTTCCAGTCAAGAAATAGTCTGTTACACAACTATTTTTTAAACAAATTAAAGGGACTGTTTGTAAGAATCAGAAATTGGTTGTAACAGCGACACCTGTGGCCGTTAAGTCAATGAACCTCAGCATCCTGTTGGTCACGTTTGCCCGTGTGCCACCAGAATGTGAGCGAGTATCCGTCAAATCAGTGAGACGAAACACGTCAGCTAAAACTACAATATCTCTATATTTCACCTGCTTGGCAGTAATGTTAGCTGACCAGACGAAGGTCTCTCCATGAATCAATGCTGATCCTAGTGTTGGCTTTTCCTGCTTCAGCCTCCCGACCGCGGCCGGAGGGAACAGGGGAGACACCGGAGTTTTGGTCGGAGACGAAAAAGTAACTCATTGCGGAGCACCGTCACTTCACAAGACACGGGAAACCTCTGTTGGTCTGTGGAGCTGCAGCGTTTATTTCGGCACAAACGTCCACTGTACATTCACTAGATAGTCTCAGAGCTAAACTAACTCTTCTGCAGTGTGTAGTGTGCGCGCACGCACGTGTAGAGGTGGAGCAAGCTGAGCGAGTAACAAGCGCGCTGTGTGAATGAAGGCAGGCAGAGGAGCAGAGGAGCAGAGTACAGCAGAGACTCCTGCCCTGGAGATCAAAGCTACGGTCTCCCCCGCGTCCTCCGACCGCGGCCAACGCTGTTTTGCGAGACGGGCTTCCGTTTAGTTTGTGTTGGAGTCTTGTCTGAACAGCGTAGCCACACGCGAGCGCGCATGGGACACCGACCCGGATTGATTTATACGTGTAAGAAGTTACAAACAGTCCCTTTAAATAAATCTTATATAACTTTTTAATTAGTGAGCTTTAGCTTTAATTTTAGGTTGCATTTTTTTTATTATATCTTTGGACAGAGACAGGCTAGCTGTTTCCCCCTGTTTCCAGTCTTTGTGATAAGCTAACTGCTTATCGTAGGCTACGTGAGAGCGGTATCGATCCTCTCACCTAATTCTTGGCAAGAAAGACAACAATTGCAATTTCCAAAATGTCAAACTATTCTTTGATTAAAAACATATTTCATATTTTCACTCACCAGACAGTTTTTGAAATTCATCTCTCTCTTTGGTGAGGTTTTTGTTCGTGGCATTCAAACGGTCTTTCTCGATCTCTAACTGTCTCGTCTTTTGGGTCAGGTCGGCGTTGAGGCTTTTCATTTGGCTGTTACTTGTCTGTAGTTCGTCTCTCTCGCTGGTCAGGTTGACGTTGAGGCTTTTCATTTCTTTGTTACTCGTCTGTAGTTCGTTTCTCTCGCTGGTCAGGTTGACGTTGAGGCTTTTCATTTTGATGTAACTTGTCTGTAGTTCGTCTCTCTCGCTGGACAGTCGATTTTTCTCTAGAATATCTGGCACAGCAAGGGTCCAACATGTGGAAGGCTCAAAGATCACGTACATCATATATACGGGTAATGTACCATATAGTTAGAATATAGAAAAAAACATACATACGACCACCAGGACAATGACTTGCACCAGGAAGAGAAGACACAGCAGCCCCAGAAACAATGCAGCAGCTCCAGGACGAGTCTTCTTTCCTGAACTCACATTGACTGAAGCGGCTGTGGGCACAAATAAACAGTACTGATGAGAGTTGAGAATTAGTGGCATACTCTTAATTAGGATTTGCATTTAATATCTAGTTGGGTTTTGATCCATTAAAAGTTAACAATTAGTTATTTTTAGCTACCCACGTTTAAAAATGCCATGGCTATATACAGTACCCTTATCTAAAAGAAGTTTATTCAAGTGTGCTATAAGTATACTTCTTTTTAACTTAAAATAAGAGCGTATGCTTTCAGTTTACTTTTTATGTACTTATCAGAGATATACTTAACAAAAGTATACTTAATTAAACTTGGCTTATATACTGAGAAGTATACAGAGAAGTCTAAGTATACGTGGCTTATCCTGACAAGTATACAGAAAAGTCTAAGTATACTGGGCTTATACTGATACAGAAAAGTCTAAGTATACTTGGCTTATACTGACAAGTATACAGGAAAGTCTAAGTATACTTGGCTTATACTGACAAGTATACAGAAAAGTCTAAGTATACTTGGCTTATACTGACAAGTATACAGGAAAGTCTAAGTATACTTGGCTTATACTGACAAGTATACAGAAAAGTCTAAGTATACTTGGCTCATACTGACAAGTATACAGAAAAGTCTAAGTATACTTGGCTTATACTGATACAGAAAAGTCTAAGTATACTTGGCTCATACTGAGAAGTATACAGAAAAGTGTAAGTATACTTGGCTCATACTGACAACTATTTTGCATTCTCCGTTATGCGCGAAAACCTTTTTTCTTTATCATCACAAAACATCAAGTCAAATAGCAAAAGGAACAAGTCTCTTTTTGTAATATACTATAAGTTAAAGAAAACTTACAAGTATACTTGAAGTAAAAACTATTAAAATAGTAGTTTACTGAGAGTATATTTTCAAGCGTACTTTCATGAAATAAAGTAGGGGCTACAAGTATATAACTAGTAAACAAAAGGTATACCTATAAGTTCACTTTTAGTATGGTCGACTTCATAGTATAGTTGGGGTACAAAATACAACTTAGTTGTGTACTCAAAGTTTGCTATTCTTACACTTAAAGTACACTTAAAAGTATACTTTTATAAATTAAAAAGTGGGCCAATTTAGTCCCAAGAAGTATTGAAGTACACCTGCTAGTACATTGATATTAGTATACTTAGTACATAAAGTATACCTGGGAAATATACTTGAACTTTATTTAATTTTACTTTATAAAATAAACTTGAAGTATACTACTTTACTTTAAGGTAGCTAAACTTTGGTTGTTTTTTTATGTCTCATCCAATCTTACAGTAAATACAATGTCCTATGTAATTTATATACATGAGACGGACAGACAGACAGGTAGATACTTTTCTGTTGGTCCTCAGTGGTGTTGTCCTGTGATTTGTCCTGTGATTTGTCCTGTGATTTGTCCTGTGATTTGTCCTGTGATTGGTCCTGTGATTGGTCCTGTGGTGGACTCTCCTCTGCCCAGTAGTTGTCATAAATCCTTGCATCGTCGACGTCTTCGCAGGCGTCCTTGTTTCCGTCCTCCTTCGAAGCTGCCTGAAATCTAACTTTTTTGGTGAGGTCTGGTTTGGCATAGATATCCTCAGACATGCTGTTTTCTTCACTTCACCTAATTCAACTCAGGTGTTACCTACTCTGTTCTGTCCCACAGCATTTTAGCATTTATATCACCATAAGGTACGGTACAGGCAAGAGGGAAGTAATTTAATCCCTTGGGTTTTAAAAAGGGAAGAAAATAGAGGAAATCACCTGGGTCATGACGCAGGATTACCTAATGACTCGAATAATTGCAGTACACTTGAGAGGGGTGACAATACAAAGCATTAAGCCACTATAATGTCCCATTATTTATCTCTTCTTTGTTCAACTATTACAGTGTTTCTCATTCGCTTTGGCTCAATTCCCGAAAGAGAATTATTTTTTTTCAAAACAATAAGCTCAAACAAGCTCTGAATAATTAGTTTGTTGTTCACAACTGATTAGAACTATAACTTTTTGCACACATGCGCTAGTTTGGCACATGTGTGCAAAAAAGTAATTGTCTACAATATGCACAAAAAACACTTGCACACGTCTTGCTGATCAAAACTGACGAGTTGACTCAGTGAAACTGTCGTCCTCTTCACAACTTCTAAACATTCTTTCATCGCTTGAGCCATCACATGCAAAATGATCCATTCAATTATCAAAATCTGTCACACATACATGTATATTCCATAAATATCTATGACATGGTGTTTTGAACAGTGAGGAGGAACAAGTAGTTGTTTTTTACGGAACTACCGTTTTCATTGTTACAGGGTTTTTACGTCATGTTGTGGCAAATTTTCTGTTCATTGTATATGACTTTACATGAGTGATCGAAGGTGAATTTTCTTTTTACAGTAGCCTACATGTAAAACATTGCTACACAAATACAGTTACTGTAAACAAACATGTATATATCCTGTAAACTTTAATCTACCGTTGAAATGGGAATCTAAACAGCTCAGTGTGAGAAACAACAGCATTCAGCTCAACAAAACTGACATTCTGGTATCGTACAGTATAAGCAGTCTGTGTCAACAAAAGAAAATAGAACAAAACAGATTGTTTTGTATATTTGTATATAGGAAACATTTCCAGGGTTGACTGCCATAGTGAAAAAACGTCTAAACATTTTGACCAATACGGCTCATACGATGATCACACTATCTATCTATTTATCTATCTAGTGATGTTTCAGATTTCCATCATGCACCTGGGAGGCCAAACAGGTAAAAGTGGTCAGCTAAAATAATTCATCCCACCAGAACCTCAGTTTCCTGTTACAGTGAAGCAGAGTATTCACATGTGTGAATACTGAGCTGCCACCTGTATTACTATGTTTGTTGCTTCTTGTGAGTGCAGTCCAGAACAACAGTCTGTCATTTCAGTAGCACACTTTGACTATCAAGACATTGAGGACCAAACTGTGCAGTCACTACAGCCGCACGTCATCATGGATCACCTGATGGATATCTATGTCAATGAGGAGATACCATCTCCTAATGGTAATCCTGGCAAAGGGAAGAGTTTTGTAAAAGTTCAGAAAGTATTTATGAAGATGTGTTGATCCACACGCTAGAGCCAAACAGAACTGGACCTGCACTCTCAGGTAAGGAACACATCCAAACTGCTCAGGTGTACACATACTATAATAGGATGTTGACTGCAGGTTCATGCAAATATGTGAACAATCTTTACACACAGGAAAACACACTATATATATATATATATATATATATATATATATATATATATATATATAAAAATAAATAAATGAATAAAATAAAATAATAATACAAATTATAATATAAATATAATAAATCATATATATATATAATTTATTATATTTATATTATTATTTTTTATTATTTTATATTATATATATATAAATAAATAAATAAATGAATAAATAAATGAATAAAATAAAATAATAATACAAATTATAATATAAATATAATAAATCATATATATATAATTTATTATATTTATATTATAATTTATATTATAATTTTGTATTGTTTTATTTTATTTATTTATTTACAGTAAAACAAAGACTAATATCAGGAACTGTCAGGTTCCTGATCATTCAAAACAGGTTTGCTGTCATTGATGGTCGTAGCTTTGTACTAATACAGTTTTTCTCATTCGCTTTGGCTCAATTCTCGAATGAGAATTATTTTTATATTTATTTATTTATTATTTTTTTCAGAACAATAAGCTCAAATCTCTGAACAATTAGTTTGTTGTTCATAACAGATTTGAATTTCTCATTTATTCAAGCAAATTGCACATGTTTTGGTACAATATATCAATATATGTATATGAATGTATAATATATACACAATATAATACGTATAATATACTGTGTGTACTGTATGTACAATATTGTCAATGCAGAGCATAAATAGAGAAAAACGAGAATCCATTTTGACATTCTCACGTCCCTCTTTTTAGTCTTCAGCCACGCCATGAAGCTCATAATGCAGATCTTTTTCTGCAGTTAACCTTTTGACATGTCAGAGCAGGTGTAAAAGCTCAGGTGGAACTAATAATGGTGGCTCAGTTTCATTACGGCATCCTCCAGTAAGAGAGTATATGCACAAAACCAGGACCTCCCCTAAGTGGAATTCAGCGATCATTAATGTTACAGTTTCTCCTCAATTACTTTGGCTCACTTTTCAAAACAGTCTTAACTTTCTCTAAACTGTGAGTGCAATTGTCACGACTGTTTGATGAGACATCATAACTCTGTTGCATGTTTGCAAAAGGTAGTAACTCACCCGAAACATTTCGTTCATGCTTCAAAAACCTAGTTATTTTATCAGTAAATTGGCCACCAAAATGAAAAGCTGTTTTGACATCATATGAGCCGTACTGGTCAAACTGTTTAGATGTTTTTTCCACTATGGCAGTAAATGTTTCATATATATTAATCTCTGTTTTGTTCTATTTTTTTTGTTGACACTGATTGCTTATACTGTATGATACCAGAATGTCAGTTTGTTGAGCTGAATGCTGTTGTGTTTTGCACTGAGCTGCTTAGATTTCCATTTCAACAGTGTAGGTCAAAGTTTACAGGGAAAGTCAATACTATAGGCTACAATACTGTAAACACAGAAACAGGATATGCACATGTGTGTTTACAGTAACTATTTGTGTAGCAATGTTTTACATGTAGGCTACTGTAAAAAGAAAATTCACCTTTGATCATTCATGTTAAGTCATATACAATGAACAGAAAATTTGCAACACCATGTCATCGATATTTATGGAATATGCATGTATGTGTGACAGATTTTGATAAGTGAATGGATCATTTTGCATGTGATGGCTCAAGTGATGAAAGAATGTTTAGAAGTTGTGAAGAGGACGACAGTTTCACTGAGTCAACTCGTCAGTTGCATATTGTAGACAATTACTTTTTGCACACATGTGTCAAAACTAGCTCAATTTGCTTGAATGAATGAGAAGTTCTAATAAGTTGTGAACAACAAACTAATTGTTCAGAGATTTGAGCTTATTGTTTTGAAAAAAAAATATTCTCACTTGAGAATTGAGCCAAAGCGAATGAGAAAAACTAATAGTTGAACAAAGAAGAGATAAATAACGGGGCGTTATGGTGGCTTAATGCTTTGTATTGTCACCTCTTCCAAGTTTACTGCAATTATCCGAGTCATTAAGTGATCCTGTGTCAGTGATTTCCTCTTTTGTTTTCCCTTTATTAAAACGTATGTGGTCAAGGGATATAATTACTTCCCTGTTCCCTACTTTATACCGTACCTTATGCTGCCATGAATGCTAAAATGCAGAACAGAGTAGGTTACACCTGAGTTGAATTAGGTGAAGTGAAGAAAACAGCATGTCTGAGGATATCTATACCAAACCAGACCTCACCAAAAAAGGTAGATTTCAGGCAGCTGTGAAGGAGGACAGAAGCACAGACGCCTGCAAAGATGTCGACGATGCGAGGATTTATGACAACTACTGGGCAGAGGAGAGTCCGCCACAGGACCAATCACAGGACAAATCACAGGACAACACCACTGAGGACCAACAGAAAAGTATCTACCTGTCTGTCTGTCTCATATGTCCTACATACAGATGTAAGGCAGTAGCCTAATACACGTGGGTTACACATACATAGGATAGTATATTTGCTGTATAAGATTGAATAGATGAGACATAAAAAACAACAGGACCAGGTCCTATTTTGACATTCTCACATCATCTTTTTTAGTCTTCAGCCATGCCATTAAGCTCATAATGCAGACCTGTTTCCACAGTTAACCTTTTGACATGTCAGAGCAGGTGGAAAAGCTCAGGTGGAAAACTAATAACGTTAATGGTGGCTCACTTCCATTACTGCATCCTCCAGTAAGAGAGTATACGCAAAATACCAGGACCTCCCCTAAGTGGAATTCAGCGATCATTAATCATTAATACACCTGTGCTTTTTCATTGAGGAACAAACACATGACGAATACTGACTTCCACCTTCAGGTGTTGAAGATGTGAAGAAGATTTCCAGCAGAGCTGCTGCAGTGTGTCTGGGTCTGCTGTGTCTTCTCCTCCTGATTGGACTCATAACTTTGGTTCCCCTATGTGAGTACTCTGTTAGCATGTTGATGAAGCCCTAAGATGATAATACCGGTTGACAGTGTTTCTTTATTTGTGTGTGAAATACAGTCACCAAAGGCAACTCTGAGATGGTCCAGTTACACCACAGCTACACCAACCTGACTAAAGAGAGAGACCAGTTACAGACCAGTTACAACAACCTGACTAAAGAGAGAGACCAGTTACAGACCAGTTACAACAACCTGACTAAAGAGAGAGACCAGTTACAGACCAGTTACAACAACCAGACTAAAGAAAGAGACCAGCTCCAAAAAAGAGTTGAAGACATGGCCAAAGAGAGAAATGATCTTCAGAGAGAGCTTCAAGGTAATTATTTATTTCTGGCAGGCCTAATTTAATAACTTAATCCTCTCTTCATCACTCTTCTTCATGATTAGCTTAAGCAACTCGACTGTCAACAGTTTGGTCAGAGATTCAGGTGTGTAGCTAGCGGCAGCCTCGAGCTGCTGATAAGAGCTACCTAAACTGACAGAAACCATCTTTGGGAAAAAAGTATTTGAAGTGTACTTTGACCATTTAGCCAGCCACCAGGGGGCGATCCAGATGTTTTAGCTTCACATCCTTATAGTCTATGGCAGAGATAAGCAGTGGGCTACAGAGGTCTGGTGACCTCACTTCTTCTTAACACCACACAGCCAGATTTTTTTTTTCATTTTCAAACTTGTAGTCTTTAGACCATAGACATGTATTAGTAGTCACTGTGACGTCATCCATTGTTTGTGGACGGCCGTTTTGAAGCCTCGAGTTTGACATTTTGGCTGTCGCTATCTTGGTTTTTGGCCGTTGCCATCTTGGTTTTTTGCAACCAGAAGTGACACGAGAGGGTGGAGCTAAGCACAACTGGACGCTGAATAAGACATTTTTTAGGCAGCCAAAGTGTTATAATTAACTTTCATGAACACACTGTGAAAGGGTTAAATTTGTAAGACGAAAACACGAACAACTCCCAGACCGGACAACGTGATAGCAACTTGTCAGTCACAAGGTAGCCACGCCCTAGACTAGAGCATCCCCTGCTTTATGGTCTATTTGACTCTAAATGAAACCCTTGTCCATAATCCTCTAAAAACAAACCACCATAACTATCAACCCTTTATCCAACACTCTTTTAAACATCATCTATCTATCTATTTATATTTATTTATTTTTTAATCTTGCCTTAATTTGATTTGCACCCTGACTGCCAGCCACCCCCCACCCCCTCTCAAGCACACACACTGTACATAGTCACATATACACACTTTGATATTGATTTTTGCCCAGTTCTGTTTTTTTTAATTTATTAATTTATTTATATTTTATTTTATTTATTTTATTTATTTTATTTATTTTATTTATTTTATTTATTTTATTTATTTTATTTATTTTATTTATTCTATTTATTTATTTAATTTATTTTTAATTTATTCATTTATTTATTTTATCCAGTTTTATTTAATTTTGTTATTATTCATATTTCATTTTAGTTTATTTGTTATAAACCCCCCCCCCCACCCAATAAATACAATAAAACTACTCAACTGGCCAGGTATTGGACATGCTGGGCTCCTCCTCTATCTCCTCTCTCCTCCCTCCATCGAAGACTGCTTATGGATAGAAAAGGGCAAACGCCCTGAGCTATCTACCAGGCTCAAGACCTACCACTACTGACTCTAAATGGGACCATAATTTACTAAATGAACGTCGTGCTGTATTGAAGAAGATTTGAAACTAGCGATTGAAACCATAAACTTATGTTTACAATGTTTACTGAGGTAATAAATCAAGTGAGAGAAGTAGGTATAGGTAAATTAATGGTATAGATTTTTGTCCAAACTTCCTTTCTTAATTACCAAAATATTAAGGTTTATTTTTTTTTCCAATTTGAAACAGATATCAAACAAGGATGGGTGTACTTCAACGGTAGTGTCTATTACATTTCTTCACTGAGGAAGACCTGGCAAGAAAGCAGAGATGACTGTGTGCAAAGAGGTGCAGACCTGGTGATCATCAACACTGTAGAAGAGCAGGTATGTGTCGTATGTTTGTGTGTGTATGTTTGTGTGTGTGTGTGTGAATCTGTGTTTGAGAGATATAGTGGGAGAAAGTGCGAAAAAAACGGAATTAATGCAATGCCACAGAAGTGGATGACAGCATGTATATATTGTAGTTGTGTTGATGTTTCTTTTCTCTCCATCAACAAGGAATTCATAAGACGTTTCCAAAAGCCATTGTGGATTGGACTCACTGATCAAGAGACGGAGGGGAGATGGAAATGGGTGGATGGGACTCTGCTGACCATAAGGTTCACACATTACTTAAGTATTACTAACTATATATATATATTTATATATATATATATATAAATATATATATATATATATGTAAAATATTAAAATTAAATATATAGTAAAATGTTAGGTAACATTTCGTTTTACAGGTCAGCAAATTTCATGGTAACTCGGCATTATCAAGTAACCTATTTGAAATTTCTTTGGAATTACTGCCTATTTACCCCAATATTTACCGAAAGATTTATCAAAAATTACTTTAATATAAACATGATTTAATAATTATATGCTGAAATAGCATATAATTGTTAAAATGGGGCCTTTTAGGCTTGAGAAGCGGCTGCTCTTCATCGGAGGTGGAAAACCAAAACTAATAGAAGACACTTCTGATCAGACACAAATCTCACCATTGTGTGACTTATTGTCTCCACAAATATAACCTGGTAGCTGATGTCATGATTCAGGGAGGTTTTAAGAAATTTCTAATAAGTTATTTGCTAATTATTATCTATTTATCAGCAGACATGGAAATAAAACATATCAATTAACTTTGTATTCTTTTCCTATTTAATTATTAAGTAATGCTTATAATGTTGAGGTAAATATTGGGGTAATTTGGCAATAATTCAAAATAAATTTTAAATAGGTTACTTGCTAATTATCACCTAATTACCATGACGTTTGCGGACCTGTTACCAAATGTTATTAACCCCCCAACCTCTCTGCACATAACAACAACATTTTGGGACCCCCTTGAAAACAAGATGAAGCATCTCAAAGGGTTAATGATACAGACCGTAAGACTTCTAGCTTCTCTCAGTCAAATTACACACCTGACTGGACCTTAGATTATTAATAGATGTTGACAACTCTATCTCCATCAAACACATTAAAACACTGTTTCCAAGGAAACATTATGATTTTGAGTTGACGTTGGGTTGAAATTGAATTTGCTGTCTATGAAATGCTTCTTGGTGTGTGAGTTATTTAAAAAAAAAAAGGTAATTTTTTTGTTTCAGCTTCTGGGCCTATCCAGAGCCAAATGGAAATGATTGGAGTGATGAAGACTGCGCAGAAATAACCGACCATAATTCGATATACAACTGGAATGATGACCAGTGTTACCGTATAAATTTCTGGGTATGTGAGAAGACATCATCTCTATAACTCAGCATCCAAACCCACAAGACACATATAAAAATAATGGTAACACTTCATTTTACAGGTCCGCAAACTTCATGGTAATTAGGTGATAATTAGCAAGTAACTCATTTGAAATTTCTTTGGAATTACTGCCAAATTACCCCAATATTTACCTCAAAATCGATCGAAAATGACTTTATTATAAACATTATTTAATAATTATATTCCGCTATTTCCCAATAGCTGGTAATTTATTTAATACATTTCCAGGAAAAGAATACAAAGTTAATTGATTCAAGATTCAAGATTCAAGATTCAAGATGTTTATTGTCACGCCGGTTATACAAGTACAATCGTGTGAAATACTTTTTGCTGGGAAGCTCCATTAAAAATAATAAGTTATATTACAATAGTAAAAGGAAAATGATATGCTTTATTTCCATGTCTGCTGATAAATAGATAATAATTAGCAAATAACTTATTTGAAATTTCTTAAAAACCTCCCTGAATCATGACATCAGCTACCAGGTTACATTTGTGTAGACAATAAGTCACACAATGGTGAGATTTGTGTCTGATCAGAAGTGTCTTCTATTAGTTTTGGTTTTCCACCTCCAGTGAAGAGCAGCCGCTTCTCAAGCCTAAGGGCCCTATTTGAACCATTATATGCTATTTTAGCATACAATTATTAACTAATGTTTATAATAAAGTAATTTTTTGGCAGTAATTCTAAAGAAATTTCAAATAGGTTACTTGCTAATTATCACCTCATTACCATGGAATTTGCGTACCTGTAAAATGAACCTAAAGAAGGAGATACTCTATATCGCATTCCCCAGTTTCAGCTAAAAGCCAAGACAGCACTAACATAATGCTAAGAAAGCTACTGTATAGAGAAGGTGTCTCATTCACATATATATCCAGCTTGGTTCACTTCTTTGAATGTTGAATATGATGAGTGATATGTATTATCGTTGTGTGCTCTGACCCTGAGACCTCACCGTGATCTACAAGCTTTGCTTCACTCGTCTATATATGAGCTGCTCTACACAGGATCTGACCTCATGCTCCATTAGGAGGGGGACATTTGAATGCATAGTCCATTATACCTGCAAGTTGCATCCATATTAGGGCTGTCAAAGTTAACGTGATAATAATGTGTTAATGCAAATTCGTTTTAACGCCACTAATTTCTTTAACGCATTAACGCAACTTACGATTTTTAGGTTGTAGCGGGCTCAGATTTAAAGCTAGAGTGAAGATGCTGGTATCATATGAAACTAGAAAACCTAAAGAATCCATCATACCAACCATGTCATACTGTAGCTTGTCGGGAAATTTTGGCGAGGACGGGTCCCCTTGACCTCTGACCTCAAGATATGTGAATGAAAATGGGTTCTATGGGTACCCACGAGTCTCCCCTTTACAGACATGCCCACTTTATGATAATCACATGCAGTTTGGGGGCAAGTCATAGTCAAGTCAGCACACTGACACACTGACAGCTGTTGTTGCCTGTTGGGCTGCAGTTTGCCATGTTATGATTTCAGCATATTGTTTTTTTTGCTAAATGCAGTACCTGTGAGGGTTTCTGGACAATAATTGTCATTGTTTTGTGTTGTTAATTGATTTAAAGTAATAAATATATACATACATTTGCATAAACCATGCATTTGCCCACTCCCATGTTGATAAGAGTATTAACTACTTGACAAGGTACATTTTGAACCGATAGAAAAATGTGCAATTAACTATGGACAATCGTGTGATTAATTGCAATTAAATATTTTAATTGATTGACAGCCCTAATTCATATTGAACCATTCTGCAGTTCAAAATTAACACCCGATACCAATATCTAGTACCAGTGGAGAAAGTAGCGTGCTCTTTCGAGGGTGAGGAGGTCGGGTTGGAGAAAGGGTTGTCAAACAATCCCTAAATTTATATTTTCTCATTTAAGATATTTTTGTGATTGATTGATTACATAACTGCTTTCAGATAATTTTATTTAAATTATGCCATTAATTGATCATAGCTTTGTGTCTTAGAAATGTTTTGATTTTATGTTCTATTGGAAATTTATGAGCATATGGAATTCTTTCTGCTGATTAAAATAACTACAAAATGGTTCATTTCTACATCAGTAGGGAAAATTTCACTGGGAAAAGTCAAGACTGCACAATACTGTAATACACATGAAAAGAAAAATGCACATTTGTATGTATACAGTAAATTTATTTGTGTAGCAATGTGTTACATGTACTGTAACCAGAAAATGCACCTTTAAGCTTTCATGTAAAGTCATATACAGTGAACAGAACATTTGCCACTAAATGACATCAATGCCAATAAAAACAAACAAGAAAAACAGACCTGCAGCAATGAAAAAAGCTGCGGTCAGTTCAGTAAAACACAACAAAATGTACTTCATCACAGTACGTAACACCATATCATAAATATTTATGGAATATACATGTCACATATTTTGACAATTAAAATGGATCATTTTGCATGTAATGGCTCAAACAATGACAATTTCACTGAGAATCAACTCATCACTCGTGTAAATTGTAGACAATTGTACTTACTCCTTTGCACACGTGCCAAAACTAACGCTATTTGCTTGAAATTCAAATCTGTTGTGAACAACAAACTAATTGTTCAGTGATCTGAGCTCATGGTTTTGAAAAAACAACTTCTCATTTGATAATTGAACCAAAGTGAACGAAAAAAACTTTTTAATTTGGTAGCATTTGCCAACTAACTGACACGATAACTAGCTTTTGAAGCATGAATGAAGTATTTTGGGTGAGTTACTACCTTTTGCAGAGGTGTGATGTCCCATCAAACAGTTGTGACAATTGCACTTATAGTTTAGAGAAAGTTAAGACTGTTTCGAAAAATGAGCCAAAGTAATTGAGAAAAAGCCATTTACATGTACAAACACATAATATGTTCTTGAGCTGATACTATAAACATGAACATTGATCTTTCTCACACAGCCAGCGTTGCTTGGTCGAACAGGGTATGTCATGCCAGTTGGCCAGCTCTGGGTAGAACAGATACATCGTCACACAGTCCTCTACCTTCATGGGGTTGCGATTCGGCTGGCCAGGCATCCAAGACCTAAGTGACAGTATAGAGATGGAGGTCAGAGAGATGCAGTCTAAATATTCATGTTTGATCACTGGAGTGAGAACCAATAAACCAGGTTGTTCAGAGTAATGTTATATTTCTCAGAACTGAAATGGGTGTTTTGCTAACATGTCAGGACTGACGTGTCTGTGAGTCACCTTTAGACCTTTAGTGTCTGCGTTTTCTCTCTAATCACAGTTTGAATTGGGTCTAATTATCCTCAGGTGTATTCACATTGGGTCTGTATGGAAGATATAAAATGCCTAAATTGAAATAAAGTAAAATACAAAACGCATTTGCTGTCAGACCAGATCTCCTTGAAAAAAAATTGGTCTGTTTCAGATCTGGTCCAAAATTTCAAACCTGTGAAACATTTATTACTGAGATACCGAGATCTTAATTGGATCAACCTGCCTTTGCAAATTTCCCCACTGTGGGACAAATAGAGGAATATCTTATCTTATCTTATCTAGCAGAAAAATACAGGGTTACTCTAAAGGCCTTACGATTTGGTCAGCGCAGATCCGTCCACCCATTTCCACCGAGTGCTCCCAGTTGGGACATGCAGACCAATCCAGTACGCGGGAACATTTCCATTCAGGCGGTACAAGCTCTTCTGTTGATTGAGACCGTAGAAAATGTAACTATGACTTTAACATCAAGAATGGCAAACGCACATACAATCAGAGCCAGATTTACCTGTTCCTCTTCGCTGTTGATCACCACCAGGTCAGCATCTTTACTCAGACAGTATATCCTGCTGTCCATCCATGTCTTCTTCTCAGTGGAGAGGAAGTAGCATCTGCAGTTAATCAACCTCCAACCTGCAGGACACTGCTGAGAGGAACTACAACCACTCAGCTCTGGAGGAGGAAACAAACGACACATCATGAATTAGACTCTGAGGCATTTAATGGGCAGCTATAACTACAAATAGATCTCCAACTTTGACAATGAATTTAATTTAAAGACAATAAATATACATATTCTATTGTATATCTGTGACCATAAAACACTAATTGTAATTAGTACCTACAGTATATAACAGACTACAACTGCTACTCTGCAGTCATCAATTGCAAACACATATTCATGTCTAAAATGAAAACTATAATTATAACTAAAAAACTAGTGCAGATCTCCACCAGGTGTGTCTGCAATGACAACAGCTGTAATGTTTGATTGACTGAATACAACCCACAACTGGCTAACCCCTCATCTAGACTGCAAGTGTATCAGATGTGTTTTTCACTCACACGTCTCATACAACAGATACACTCTCATTTTAATCTATGGGATGTTTACAACGGCTCTCAGGGGCGTGACTCAGCTCCGTCTCACTGGCATAACGGCGACTTGAAGCGTTTATTCAAGTCAATTTTTTTGACAATATGAGTGTAAACATGACATTGATGCGCAATAAAAAGGCATGGCATAACTGTTTCTCTGGCTGCAGAGCAGCCGTGTGTGTAGTTCTGTTAGCTATTAGTGGCCCTGATGCTCTCAGCTGTGTGTGTACTGGTACTGTCAACTGTCAGTTTAGTATGCGAGATTAGCTGTGGACAGACATAAATCCCCTGACTGTGGTGACTCCTGGTGCCAGTATCAGAAAAGATACTGCAATGCAACAACTGTTCCTGATGTGCAGCTAACGCCAATACAGTTAAAGTTTTCATATTTGCTGTTCTAAATGGCATGTGCTATTTAGAAAATAAAAAACTTTACTAAACAAGAGCTGCTGCTTTTGAACTTTCCCAGCAGCAACAAAGGTTTCTTCAAGAAGCGTTGGTATTCGACTGAAAGAGTGATGAAGAATGAGTTGAGGAGGAAGAGGAAGACATGAAGAGAAACTAAAGTTGAGGTCAGAAGACTGATTTGTTCTCACCCCTCAGCTTCAGCCTGACCCTCTCCTCCTCCAAGTTCTTTATCTTGTTGGTGAGTTCAGTGATTCTGTTTTCAAGCCGGCTGTTGTCTCTGGTCAAGGCGTTGATTCTGTCTTGAGATCTGTTGTACTCGCCAGACTTCTTTTTCTCACAATAATTTTCCTCCTCCTTCACCTGGTTTTGGTCGCGGAAATCAGTCGCGTTGCAATTCGAGTAGGTTGAGTCCTTGCTTGAGTACACTGATATATAAAAAATAAGTTACATTTAAAATATATTTTTTAATTAAATTTAAATTAAAAATATTTTTCAGTTTTTTTTTGACAGCAACATGTACAATTACACCACTCAGCGTGTGTATTTGCAATATTGTGGTGCTGTGATGGCAACACTGTCTTAGCACATTTTAAGTTGCACAATAACAAGAAACCATACTCACATGTAAGGCGTAGAGAAATATTGAGAATGGCTTGTATGATAAACAGCACGCCAAAGCCGAGAAAAAGCAGGTGACAGAGTCTTCTCTCTGCAAAATCAACACACATACAAACAATAAGAAAAAGTCTATATAACCATGGTAGCAGCCGTGTGAGGCTGCTGTGTATTGTTGACGTATCATAAATCATTCTTAGGCTCTGTAGCATTTTAAACTTTTAGTTGATAAAATTCATCAAGTAACCAAACTAACCAACAATCATTAGCATGCTAATGGTTGCCATAATGGATTTACATTTTATTACAACTTGGGTCTTATTTTTTAAGCTTTGGCCATCGGCACCTGTCAGTTATTACTCCCAAATAAATTGTTGACACTGCTATAATGACGATCAATTGGGCAAGAACAGACCGAATTTAGCATGACTTTGCATATTAATAATAGCATGTTACGTTAGCATTTAAAGGTCCCATGAGATGGAATCACTGCTTCCTTACTTTGATGAACATCGCAGGACTTAGAGATAAAAACAGTTTGGTTAAGGTTAAACAAAGATTGTGGTTATGGTTAGATATTGAACAGTAAACATACAAGTGAAGTCAGCATTGACTTTTTCAATATTTAACCAAGACCATAATCTTTACCTAACCTTAATCATGAGTTCCTAAACATAACCATTGTATTGCAATGGGCGGGTATTGTTGTTAACACACATTGTCAGTGAACATTTTGCAGATAAAGTAGGCTATAAATTACATTTGTAGGGTTGTGCGGCTAAAAAAACAACTTACAATTCAACCTGTGTTGTTTAACAGTACATATACAGTAAAATGAAGTGTGTTATTACCTGTTTGAGTTGTGTCCCCTCTGCGTTTCTGCTCACGTCTTGGTCGCTCATTAACATAATCTGCCATCTCTATTTGCTGCATCCTCCTGGTTGCCTTAATATTTGGTGAGTTCAGAGGAGTCTGACCAGTGAACTGTGTGCTCCCTCTTCTGGTTTGTGTCTTCCCCAAGAGTGAGCTAATATACCCATTATTACACAATTAACAGGTTTAGAAGAGGTCAAATTGAGGAAGAAACAATTATGTGGAAATACAATTTCTCACACTAAAATCTGTTTCACTTGAACAACTGAAAGCTATTTATAATTATATAATTCAAAATATTTGATAAATGCCTTTATTCATTTTAATTTTACCTTTGTAGTTATAATCTAATATACATCATTTCTCAAAATTCCCTGAAGAGTAATCTTCATGGACCTAAGGGAAGGGAAGTATGAAAGGGTATTGAAAATACTGAAATGGCCAATAGAAATGTAAACAATCCTCTTTATTATTGTTGTCCATATTTTTGTTTTATGTTTGTGTGCCAAAATAATGGTGAATCAAAATAACAGTATAGTCAGTAATAATCATATGTGTGATGGGAAGAAAAGTAATAGAAACTGTGGTTGAAAGACACCCATACTAGTTGGGAGTTATTAACTGTTGAGGATAACAAAACCGAAAAAAAAAATTCTCAGTAAAAGAAATTGAAATAAAACATGTAAAAGGAGCTAGAAAAACCTTTTTATTGTGTTGCCGTATCTTTTAGTTTCCGTGTCACAGAGGTGCAGTCAGTTTATTCCTCATACTCACCACAGGTGCTCAGCTTCCTCTTCAAATCTTCTCCCTCTTCAGTCAGGTTTTTGACAACGGCCTCAAAATCTGCCGTGTTGGCACAAGAACTGTCTGAAAGAGCAGAAAGATTCACTTTTATTAGTGTAGTTTTTTAAAACCCAAATGAGCTTTCGCTATTGTAGTGTTTTCAGTTGTGAAACAGTAAATTTCCTCATATACTCAGAACATTCATCATCATCATTCATCAATAATCATTTGTTTCAGATTTAGATCTCTAGTTTTTGGTTTTGGGGGAGAGTTGTTGTTTACTAATATTTTTTGACTGTCTCAGATCAAAAGGCATAAAAATGGGCATAGTTTCCCTTTAATTCCACTTTTAGACACTTACACACAATATGTACAGAAGGCATTCATAGTAAATTATATACAACTAATCCCTCAGGCAAGTGTATCTGTTGTTTGTTTACACAAATATTTAGAAATCTGAATGCTGATTGTGTCTGTTACTGTATACACTAGATTACAAACACCGACCAAAACATGTGAAATAGTTTAATTGTATTAAGCATGACTCAAAACTGGAAAACTCCATCCGGCTTTTGCTTGATCTGAATATTCTATATCAGCTTTCTTGTAATTATAATACTCTCCGATCATCTACCAGACCATGACTTTAAGCATTGCTGTTTTATCATTAATCCCCTGATCTATATATATTTAGAAAGCACTCATGAGATATCATTATCATAGCTGGTAATTGTGTTTAGCTTCAATCTCTGGGTTTATAATGAATATATATATAATGAATTAAAATAAAAATCACAGGAGGAACAGTGTGAAGTAAGATCACTCACAGAAAGCGAGATGCAGGGAAATGTTGACAGCTTGTAGGACACACAGGAGTCCGAAGCTCACAACAACCAGTACGAAGAGTTTTTCCTCTGAATGCAGAAAAAAAAAAACATGCACGCACGCACGCACACACACACACACACACACACACACACACACACACACACACACACACACACACACACACACACACACACACACACACACACAAGCAACATTATATATTAACATTATATATTATTATTAGGCAGAACAACCAGGCATGATATTACGTTCTTTGAACTGTTTTTATTTCACTTCTCCTCCAAACTCAAACATAAGAACAAGATACAGAGAGTATGATGCTGTCAGACAACCTTAAAGTTACTCACTCTTGGATGAAGCGTCCGGCGTCACTGATCTGTACGCTGCTTCTTCTTCTCTGGTTCTGACAATCTGAATTCGACAGCAGCACTCTTCCCACAACGTATTATCTCTCACACAATCTGTCTAACACACTCAAGACAGTTTCCTCCTGCAGTGTAGTAACACAAAGAGAAAAAAAAAAAAAAAGTACTAAGAAGGCTTTGGAAGATATTAGCATGTTTTACTCAGACTGCTGAAGCCTCATTTTAGATCCATTAGACAAACTTCAGATTATATTGTTGAAGAAGGACTGTGGATTTTGTCCCCAAACACTTAATATGAAATCACATTAGAAAAGCTTCTTTTAATGGTCAGTGTGATCAGGAGGAACCTGTTTCAATGTACATATATGGTCATGTGAGTATTGTTTGTAGACAGGACATCCTTTCAGTGTCACAAAGCAATTATATATTTTATGGTTTTTACACTTTGTCTCTGTGCTTTTTACTTTTATTAATTTATTATTTTTTAGAGATACAACATCTGAGACAATGAAAACAACATCCACATTTACAACCATTTGGTCTCTGCTGGCAGATTTCGATGCAGAAATAGGACTTCCTCAAATTGCCATTGCAGTGTAGGCTATTGTATTTGATGAGATCATAGAAGGCCAGTTGATGGCTGATATACAGTATACTCAAAAAGAACAAGTTGTTTTACACCATATCAGGAAAGCCCTGAGTCAGGTTGTTGTAACTGATCTGTAACTGGTCTCTTACTCTAATCATGTTGTTGTAACTGGTCTGTAACTGGTCTCTTTCTTTAGTCAGGTTGTTGTAACTGGTCTGTAACTGGTCTCTTTCTTCAGCTAGGTTGTTGTAACTGGTCTCTTTCTTTAGTCAAGTTGTTGTAACTGGTCTGTAACTGGTCTCTTTCTTTAGTCAGGTTGTTGTAACTGGTCTCTTTCTTAAATCAGGTTGTTGTAACTGGTCTCTTTCTTTAATCAGGTTGTTGTAACTGGTCTGTAACTGGTCTCTTTCTTCAGCTAGGTTGTGTGACAGGACCATCTCCACTTCCCGCTCAGAGTTGCTGCTGGTAACTGTGTTTGACAAACAAATAAAGAAACACTGTCAACCAGTATTATCATCTTAGGGCTTCATCAACATGCTAACAGAGTACTCACATAGGCAAACCAAAGTTATGAGTCCAATCAGGAGGAGAAGACACAGCAGACCCAGACACACTGCAGCAGCTCTGCAGGATCTCTTCTTCACATCTTCAGCACCTGAAGGTTACATGTAATGTTGTGCTTGTCTGTATTTCAATGTCAAATTAACTAAAGTCAAGTCATCCTTTGTATTGTTGCTTCTCATAATACAACACACTGAAATTCAAAGGGGGGCTTATTGTTACCACAAGTAGGGGAGTGTGTGTGGGGGGGGCCTATATGTAATTCATTAATGAACTGTTGGTATTAATAGTACCTTGCTGTTTGACTCTCTCAACATTATTGTTTCTCAAACAAGTCTTTTTAGCTTTTATATTCCTTTAATATATATAGTCGTTGTGTGTGCCTGTGCGTAAAAAATAAGTGTAATGTGTTTATAGAGAGCAGGTCCAGTTCTGTTTAACTCCACCGACACATTTTCATAAATATCTTCTGAACTTTTGGTCTCCCTTTTCCTGTGGCTGGGATTAGCTGATGGTCTCTCTACATTAACATAGATATCCAGTTCATCCATGACGTTCAGCTGAATCGACGGTGCCGTTTGGTCCTGTGGTGCCTGAAGCCATCAAAGTCTGCCGAGTGTGCTCTTGAAACTCATCGAGTACAGAGTAACTCTAACTTCTAGAAGAGGAAGTTACTTTCTATTGACATGTGTGTTTCTCACATCATCAGGAAACTGACATAGGTGTGAAATAGTTTTAAATACCACCTTTACCTATTTCGCATTAGTTGCAGCTGCATGACGGTGTTTTCAATTTTGGTTTGTGCAAAGTCTCTTGAATTTCACACTTAAAACATCTACGTATCTATATGTCTGTCTGTAGACTGACGGATCAGAAGTGCAGTATTCATAGCTGCAGCACTGACTTCATTAATTATTTATTTTTTCTGACATGACAGTTGAAGTAGCTCGGGTTGCTCCATAACAGCTGTCAGGGCATTTTTACTTTAATAAAATAATCAATACTATTTTCAATACCAAACTCTTGTAAAGGTACCTTCCCACATCTGAATCTTTCTTTTATATTTATTATATTATCATTTTTTTTATTAAAAAAACACAACACTCTTACTTGCACACATTGCTAATGTATATAGTATGTTATTGTAAGTTTATAATTTAAATTTTTTATCTAGTTGTAATAGTCATAAAGAATATTGGAATATACTATAAATATACCTATTGTGTATTCTATGGATATATTTCTTTAGTGTTGACATGTACATTTTATGTACTGTTCCAGTGCATTGCCTGGATAACCTACTGCTGTAACACAATAATCTATCTATCTATCTATCTATCTATCTATCTATCTATCTATCTATCTATCTATCTATCTATCTATCTATTCTTTAATAGCTTATTGATTAATTTCAGTCACATCTTCAGCACAAGAGGCTGGCGTTATGCCACGCAATCATCTCACTCATATTAAAAGAGAAAATGTTTAGTAAATATGTTGTTAAATTAATTAGCATTAACATGTCAATCTAGCTCAATTGTTATTATCATCCCCATAAAAGTGAAAAGTGAAAGCAATACAAAGCCTTATTCATGTCTTTATGGGGATGATAATAACAATTGAGCTACATTTACATGTAAATGCTAATTAATTTACCAACATATTTACTGTCCACATCTAATACTAAACATTTTCTCTTTTATTAGCAACAATAGCATGTCGTCATGTAACGTTAGCATTTAAAGGTCCTATGAGATGGAATCACTGCTTCCTTACTTTGATGTACATCACAGGACTTAGAGATAAAAACAATTTGGTTAAGGTGAAACAAAGATTGTGGTTTTGGTTTGAACAGTAACATAATCTGCCATCTCTATTTGCTGCATCCTCCTGGTTGCCTTAATATTTGGTGAGTTCAGAGGAGTCTGATCAGTGAACTGTGTGTTCCCTCTTCTGGTTTGTGTCTTCGCCAAGAGTGAGCTAATATACCCATTATTACACAATTAAAAGGTTTAGAAGAGGTCAAATTGAGGAAGAAACAATTATGTGGAAATACAATTTCTCACACTAAAATCTGTTTCACTTGAATGACTGAAAGCTATTTATAATTATATAATTCAAAATATTTGATAAATGCCCTTTCTTCAGTTTACCTTTGTAGTTATAGTCTAATATACATAATTTCTCAAAATTGCCTTAAGAGTAATCTTCATGCACCTATGGGAGAAGTATGAAAGGGTAATGAAAGTACTGAAATGGTCAATAGAAATGTAAACAATCCTCTTTATTATTGTTGTCCATATTTTTTTTATGTTTGTGTGCCAAAATAATGGTGAATCAAAATAACAGTATAGTCAGTAATAATCATATGTGTGATGGGAGAAGGTGCCTGCATCTATAGGGCAGGTTAGGATGTTTTACTGGGACTGTTTCAGTTTGATTTTCATGCATTATTTTATTAAAATAGTTTAAAATGACATATTTTAAATATGAAATTAAGCAGGCATGAGTGTAAGGATATGAAGACAGAGAAAATACACAATTGCACATCACCAAATGAACTATGTGAAATATCTCATCAGTCACATACACTACACAGGAAACTAGTTCAGTACGAACACATCAAACAGCTGACTGAAACTCTGCCAACGCACAAAGACAGAAATAATCAGGGCCGGCTTAAGGCATAGGCTATAAAGGCAGTTGCCTTCTGGAGGTCACTGGTCGCCCTCTAAAAAAAAAAGAAGAAAATTAAATATGCTGGTGGGCGCTCTTCCTCATTTTCTACATTGAGTAACAAATTAACAAATAAATAAATAAATAAATACACTTTTCACTCCTGTAACTCTTGTTGTAGTGAAAGTGACTAAACACTTTTAAGCCGATAATATCAGGGACCAATTGTTTAGTTATGTTATAATAAATACAGTTATAGTGGAAACTGCTTATAGTGATCATGGTTACAGTATTCAACCGCTGATATTGATCAAAAAGCTTAAGACAGACCCATCCTTGTTGGGAGTTAGTAGCTGTTGAGGATAACAAAACCGAAGAAAAAAAATTCGCAGTTTCGTCCTCATACTCACCAAAGGTGCTCAGCTTCCTCTTCAAATCTTTTCCCACTTCAGTCAGGTTTTTGATAACGGCCTCAAGATCTGACGTCTTTGCACAAGAACTGTCTGAAAGAGCAGAAAGATTCACTTTTATTAGTGTCGGTTTTTTTATGCCCAAATGAGCTTTTTTCTATTCTAGTGTTTTCAGTTGTGAAACAGTAAATGTCCTCATAGACTAAACATAGAATTGAATTGAATAAATCGGCCCCATTGTCACCGGTACCTGATCCAGCTATTGAGTCAGTATCGGCCCAATATCCGATCCAGTATTGGTATCGGTGCATTACTAGTATAGGATTAGTATAGTAGTAGTAGTATAGATTAATAAAAGTTAAAATGTAAAAAAAACAAAAACATTATTCATTTCTATATCATTTTTTGTAAAAGCCACAGGGAGCCACTGGACAGGAGCTAAAGACCCACATGTGGCTTCGGAGCCGCAGGTTGCTGACCCATGACTTGGGCAAGTGTATCTGTTATTTGTTAACACAAATAGTTAGAAATCTGAATGCTGATTGTGTCTGTTACTGTATACACTAGATTACAAACACCGACCAAAACATGTGAAATAGTTTAATTGTATTTTAAAGGCAAATACTTATAAAGTATAACTCAAAACTGGAAAACTCCATCCTGTTTTTGCTAGATCTGAATATACTATAATATCAGCTTTCTTGTAATTATAATACTCTCCGATCATCTACCAGACCATGACTTTACACAAAAGCGTTGCTGTTTTATCATTAATCCACTGATCTATATATATTTAGAAAGCACTCATGAGATATCATTATCATAGCTGGTAATTGTGTTTAGTTTCAATCTCTGGGTTTATAATACTGAGATGGTGAATTAAAATAAAAATCCCAGGAGGAACAGGGTGAAGTAAGATCACTCACAGAGAGCGAGACGCAGGGAAATGTTGACAGCAGCTTGTAGGACACACAGGAGTCCGAAGCTCACAACAACCAGTCCGAAGAGTTTTTCCTCTGGATGCAGAAAGAAACACACACACACACACACACACACACACACACACACACACACACACACACACACACACACACACACACACACATGCAACATTATATATTAACATTATATATTATTATTAGGCAGAACAGCCAGGCATGATATTACGTTATTTGAACTGTTTTTATTTCACTTCTCCTCCAAACTCAAACATAAGAACAAGATACAGAGAGTATGATGCTGTCAGACAACCTTAAAGTTACTCACTCTTGGATGAAGTGTCCGGCGTCATCTCAGCCTCCTCTTTAAAGACAAACCTCAAAATACTTGACCAGCAAATTATGACAACCAGCTGCACTAATCTGTAAGGTGCTTCTTCTTCTCTGGTTCTGACAATCTGAATGCGACAGCAGAACTCTTTCCGCAACTTATTATCCCTCACACTTCTTCATTTTGCCATTAGTCTTGCACAATCAAGACAGTTTCCTGTCAAATAGTTGCTGGTGTGAGACCACCAATCTCTGATGGAGGAATTAAATACAGCTTATATTGCTAAGCTAATTATTGTTTCACCCAAAACTCTACAATAAGTTATGAACACATTCACATGAAGTATGCGGGAGTCAGTCAAAGGCAACATAGCAGAAATGACTTGAACATAGTACACACACTCCTTCAGCTGCTCCTTCATATAAAAGTTAAGTCAGTTCAGCTCCCAGCTAGACATGAAGCGATAAATCACAGGTTCAGTTTCTTCAGAGATTTCTTTACTTCTGAAGAAAAGTTCTGTCTTCATTTCAGGGCTTTCTTCAAACTGGTGTCTTTCTTTAGTCAGCTCAAGGCTGGCTAAAATAAAAATAAAAATAAAAATAAAAATAAAAATAAAAATAAAAATAAAAATAAAAATAAAAATAAAAATAAAAATAAAAAGGTTGAGTCAGGTTGTTGTAACTGGTGTCTTTCTTTAATCAGGTTGTTGTAACTGGTCTCTTTCTTTAATCAGGTTGTTGTAACTGGTCTCTTTCTTTAGTCAGGTTGTGTGACTGGACCATCTCTTCATCTTCAACACTTGAAGGTTACATGTAATGTTTTGCTTGTCTGTATTGTCGCTTCTCATAATGCAACACACTGAAATTCAAAGGGGTGCTTGGTGTTACCACAAGTAGGTGTTTGTGTGATTTTAATGATCAAAGGAGCAAAAGTCACCCTTTAAAATGCTGCCATCCAAAAGTATTGGCCCTATGTATAATTTATTCATGAACTGTTGGTATTCATAGTCCCTTGCTGTTTGACTCTCTCTACATTATTGTTTATCACACAAGTCTTTTTAGCTTTTTTGTATTCCTTTAATATATATAGTCGTTTGTGTGTGTAAAAAAATAAGTGTAATGTGTTTATTACCTGAGAGAGCATGTCCAGTTCTGTTTAACTCCACCGACACAGTCTCTCTACATTAACATAGATCTCCAGTTCATCCATGATGTTCAGCTGAACCGACGGTGCCGTTTTAAAGTCTGCAGAGTGTGCTCTTGAAATTCATCAAGTACAGAGTAACTCTAACTTCTAAAAGAGGCAGTTACTTTGACGGTGCATGACGGTGCTTTCCATTTTGGTTGTGCAAAGACTCTTGAATGTCACACTTAAAACATCTACGTATCTATATATTTGTCTGTAGACTGACAGATCAGAAGCTCAGTATTCATAGCTGCAGCACTGACTTTATTAATTTTTTATTTTTTTTGCCTTGTTGAAGTCCCGCCTTTTCTTCCGTAACATTGTGATGTCACCAAGTAAGACATTTGCATAATACCTGCCTAGCTGCTAGTTTGGCACACCCTCAAACAAAGCTAGCTAGTTAAACATGTTCTAGTACAGACCCAAAATACAAGTTTGCACCGGAAAATAAGCATAATAGTTCCTCTTTAAAGGGGCCCTGCCGGGTTTTCTTGGTAGCAAACAAAAGTTATGTTTACATTTACACATACTGAGAGTATCATTGAGATTTAACAAATATGTTGAGTACATTTCCTTCAAGAGTTTGAAACCTGCATTCATGTTTATTAGCAATCAGCCTTCTTCTCTGCATTTTGTTGGCGCATTGCTGTGATTCTGTATCTGTATATTTGTGCATCCTTGTGTATGTCATATGTCATATGAGAATGGCTCTGTAGCGCTACTAGAGGTAAAAAAAACTCCACAGGTTTCCTCTAAGTCATTACATCATTCTCCTCTATTCAAAATCCAACTCAATCACATGTACATTCATAAGATTGTGAAATGTGAATTTGACAAATTGCAAAATACACTTTTTGGGTTCTGAATGCAAAGACGACTAAATATATGTTATTCTCTAGAGCCAGAGACATTGTGGACAACAGTTTGCACATTACCACTCTGAATGGACTTAGTAGGTCTCTGAGTATTAATACCTCGGCATCTGGCTGGACCCAAAACTTACATTTAAATTTCACATTGACACACTTGTCAGCAAGCTATGACAAAAAATTGGATATTTGTACAGAAACAGAGTTTTATTTCCTATGTTCTGTTGGAAGCAAATAATTGAGGCCGTTTTCTTGTCTGTCTTGGATTATGGTGACGTTATCTAAAGACACACCTCTGCCTCCACTCTCAAACCATTAGATTGAGTTTATCACTCAACCCTATAGATTTATTACTAATGACAGTTATTCTACTCATCACTGCGTTTTGTATGAAAGGGTTGGGTGGGCATCTCTAGCAGTAAAACGTGATAGGCGTTGTTTTTTACGTAAGGGATAATGTACAGCGAGCCGGTCATTGTTGTGAAAGAATCCCCGCTACAGGGCGATGGCACACCTCATCATTGTCATTCATCACCCTGAAAGGGATTCTTTCACAACAATGACCCGCTAGCTGTACATTATCCCGCTTATTACACGGCTACTTACTGAAGAAACAGTCCGCTAGCAACGGTCTGTTATAAATAGCAATGTTCTACTATAAAGGAATGACAGACCGCAGAACGGTGTGATTGACCAATCAGAATCGAGTTTACAACACAACCGTGTAATAATTATTTATAAAGCCCTTAATGGCAACTTGCCGTCATACATCATGGTACAGTACATACAAAATGGTCCTACAGTCATTACTCAACTTGTTCAAGTGATCGGCTAAAGCTTGAAGTCCCGCGTGCAAACATTCAATTTGAGGAAACTACTTTTGGTGTTTGTGTTGTAAAACCTTGGAACAGTTTACAAAACACATTCAAATGAAACACATTTGTACTTCGGTGATTGTAAATGCATGATTACAAACTTCTCCGCTCTTGAATGTAACTGTTATTTACATTGTTCTATTGTCGTCTGGCTGGTTGCTTCTTGTAATTCCTTACTTATTTTCTGTGTGTATTTATTCTGTATTATTACACGGCTGTGTTGAATACTCGATTCTGATTGGTTAATGACGGCGTTTTGCGGTCTGTAATTTCTTTATAACAGATCGTATCTATGGGCGCAGTTCTGATGTCGGACTCTGGCGGACCGTTTTTGTGTCAAGATTTTGATTTCTTCAGTAAGTAGCCGTTTAATAAGCGGGATAATGTACAGCTAGCAGGTCATTGTTATGAAAGAACCCCCTTCAGGGCGATGAGACACTCCGCTCCGCGTCAGGGTGCTGCGTCACCCTGTCAGGGATTCTTTCACAACAGTGACCGGCTCGCTGTACATTATCCCTTATTTATTGTACTCTCGACATCATTGTAAATTAGGGCATGCCCTCAATGATTCCTTAAGATTTAAATAAAGGTTGAATGAATGAATGAATGAATAAATTAATTTGTGCATTCAGATTGAACATGAAGTGAATTTCATCTTTTCAGGGTTTTATAAGCTGAGTTATGAAGCTATCCTCTTTTCACAGATCCAGAAGTTTTGGTCTCCACATTGTATATCATTCCAGCTGTTCTCCTGTTCATAGAACTTTATTTTAACACAGTCTTCATTTCTGTCTTCAAACCCGTTTGGCTCCCCAGGACCCCAGTAGCTGAAACCAAAAAATAATCTTTTACAACCCAAGAAGCATCTGATGGACAGCGACATGCTGGAATGTGACCAGGTCTAAGTTACACAATAAAAATGTTACCTGTGATTCATTACAAATTGATTTATCAATAACATTGAAATAAAAAAAAAAAGCTTTTAGTTTCAGCATTAATGTAATTTGAATAAAAGAGTGAACCTTTTGGTGAGCGGAGTGCCATCCACCCATTTCCACGTCCCTCTAAACATCAGTCCGATCCATGTCTGCTTGTGGAATATTCTTGTGAAATCCTTGTTTGTAGAGAAAAACAGTTGATCACTAATCAATAGAAATGGAGGTGATTTAAATCCACGGCCAAACCTGGATAACATGTTTCACTCTCTCTTATTATTGTCTCTCTTAACCTCCAAGTCACACTCATTCACACATTAACACCTGCTCTTCTTTGCTGTTGATGATCACCAGGTCTGCACCTCTCTGCAGACAGTAAGCTCTGCTTTCTTGCCAGGACTTCGTGTCAGAAGAAATGTAATAGAGACTGGGACGGAAATACACCCAGCCTTGTTGGAAATACTGATCTGTTTTGGATATAAACAAAGAGTAACCTTAATATCTCAGAAATTAACATTTGTGATTATGAGAAATTGAACATTTTTGAAAAGTGATTTTGAATTGATTAAAGGGACTGTTTGTAAGAATCAGAAATCGCTTGTTAACAGCGACACCTGTGGCCGTTAGGTCAACCAAAGTCAGCGTCCTGTTGCTTTCGCTTGTGTTCGCTCTATAAAGACATGAATGAGCGTTGATCAACACAGTGAGGCGACACACGTCAGCTAAAACCACAATATCACTCTTTCACCTGCTTGGTAGTAATGTTAGCTGACCAGATGAAGGTCTCTCCATGAATCAATGCTGATCCTAGTGTTGGCTTCTCCTGCCTCAGCCTCCCGACCGTGGTCGGAGGGAACAGGGGAGACACCGGAGTTTTGGTCCAAGACGATAACGTTACTCACTGCGGAGCCCGTCACTTCACAAGACACTGGAAACCTCTGTTGGTCTGGAGGAGCTGCAGCATTTATTTCTGCACAAACGTCCACTGTACATTCAATAGATATTCTCAGAGCTAAACTAACTCTTATGCAGTGTGTAGTGTGCGCGCATGCACGAGAGGTGGAGCGAGCTGAGTGAAAGCAGGCAGGCAGGCAGAGGAGCAGAGACTCCGGCCCTGGAGACCAAAGCTACGGTCTCCCCCGCGTCCTCCGACTGCGGCCAACACTGTTTACAAGATGGGCTTCACTAGATAGAACCAAGAGGTTTTGGTGCTTCCGTGTAGTTTGTGTTAGAGTCTTGTCTGAACAGCGTAGCCACACGAGAACGCGCATGGGACACCGACCCGGATTGATTTATATATATAAGAAGTTACAAACAGTCCCTTTAAAACTAAATGCAAAGTATCCATTATAAAGCTCAAAGTAAAAAAGAACATGATGAAAAAAGGTCGGTGAATTACAGATAATATAGCAGGCGCAGTAAAGTTTCCTTTTACCCCGCCTGCTAGCGGGGGACGTCTTACCCCTACTCCACTATATCTTTACATAGCAAATAACTGCTATAATAATGCTCTCTATATCGTATAGAGAACCTCTAAAGGCAGAATTTAAAGTTTAAAAATGATTTGAATCAGACTTTTTGCAAAAACAAACAACTAACTTAAATCTGATTGGCCAGGTGGCCAATTGATTTAATATTGATATGCTAAAATAGCATATCATGGTTAAAATAGGAGGTGTAAAATGAAGTGTTACCAAAGTCTGAATAAAACATGTTTAATAAATCCTACAGTGTCTTCCCAAAAAACAAAACCCCAGTATAACTGTAAAGTCTTATTTACAACAGTGGATCATCGTATCAGTCCGTTTGGCTCTGGTTTATTGTGGGGTTCATCTGATAAACTATATATAGTTTGGCCCAAGATTGCGCTGAATGTCTCTTTGGATGCACGCTCTCATTATTGGTATGACGAGTTTCATCCTCAAACTGACCAAAGTTAATCAGTTCTCTCTTCAGCTCGTCAGTCAGGTTTGTGCAGCTGGCCTCTATATCTGGTGTCTTATTGTCTGAAAGAGAAGAACACTTCAATGAGAATTCATGTGTCAAGAATACTGGACTAAGTTTACAGGCTGAAAGTTGTGTCTTGGGTTTACAGTTTTTTCTCAATCGCTTTGGCTCATTTCATGAAACAGTCTTAACTTTCTCTAAACTTTAAGTACAATTGTCACGACTGTTTGACGGGACATCACAACTCTGTTGCACGTCTGCAAAAAGTAGTAACTCACCCAAAACACTTCATTCATGCTTCAAAACCTCGTTATTGTGTCAATAAGTTGGCCACCAACATGAAAAGTTGTTTTGTCATCATGTGAGCCGTACTGGTCAAAAATGTTTAGGTGTTTTTTCACAATGGCACTCAACTGGAAATGTTTCTAATATACCAAGTCTGTGTTTTGTTGTTCTTCTTTTTTGTTGACACTGACTGCTTACTGTTATACACAAGAATGTTGGTTTTGTCTCGCTGAATGCTGTTGTATATCACACTGATCTTTTTAGTTTCACATTTCAACAGCATGTCAAATACTCTACAATACTGTAGTAGTTGCACAGAAAAGGGATATACATATTTGAATGTATACAGTACATTTACAGTCAATGTGTACTGTACTGTGATGTAAACAGAAAATTCTCTTTTGATCTTTCATGTAAAGTCATATACTGTGAACAGAAATTTTGCCACAAAAGGACATCTATGCCAAAAAACGACAACAACCCTGCAATAATGAAAAAAACCTGCTGTAGTTCAGTTCAAAAACAACTAATTGTCCCTCCTCATCATCAATATTTATGTAATATACATGAATATCTAATAGATTTTGATAATTGAATGGATCATTTTGCATGTGACGGCTCAAACAATGAATGAATATTAAGTTGGGAAGAGGACGACAACTTTACTGAGAATCAACTCAACTCAACTTTGATCAGCCAGACGTGTTCAAGTGGTTATTGTACTGACTCTTTTGTACATGTGCCAAAACACGTGCAATTTGCTTGAATGATTGATAAATTCTAATCTGTTGTGAACAACAAACTAATTGTTCAGAGATTTGAATATATTGTTTTGAAAAAAAAATCTCATTCAAGAATTGAGCCCAAAGCGAATGAGAAAAACTGTAATAAGGGCAAAAATATGATACATGAACTAAATGGAAAGTCCCCCCCTCTTCATTCTGAATCTGAAAGTAATAAGTTCACTTTGTTGGGGTATTACCATTGTGTTGTATTTCTAAACTTCCCCAAACTTGTCTAACTGAATTTTACTGAATTGGATGGAAACTGTGATGGAGCCTGAAAGCACAAACACAGAATTATAATGAGGCGTTGCTATGTTATCATTGATCATGTGAGTTAAACACTAATAACATTATTAGGGCTGTCAAAGTTAACGCGATAATAACGCGTTAATGCAAATTAGTTTTAACGCCACAAATTTCTTTAATGCATTAACGCAACTTACAATTTTTTAGGTTGTAGCGGGCTCAGTTTTAAAGCTAGAGTGAAGATACTGGCATAATATGAAACTAGAAAACCTAATGAATTCATTGATAACAAATATGTCGGTGGTTAACCAAAAGGTTAAATAACGCTTCAAATTTTGGCGAGAAAAAACTGTCATGGCCATTTTCAAAGGGGTCCCTTGACCTCTGACCTCAAGATATGTGAATGAAAATGTGTTTTCTGGGTACCCACGAGTCTCCCCTTTACAGAGATGCCCACTTTATGATAATCACATGCAGTTTTTGGGCAAGTCATAGTCAAGTCAGCACACTGACACACTGACAGCTGTTGTTGCCTGTTGTGCTTGAGTTTGCCATGTTATGATTTAAGCATATTTGTTTATGCTAAATGCAGTACCTGTGAGGGTTTCTGGACAATATTTGTCATTGTTTTGTGTTGTTAATTGATTTACAATAATAAATACATAGATACATTTGCATAAAGCAAGCATATTTGCCCACTTCCATGTTAATAAGAGTATTAAATACTTGACAAATCTCCCTTTAAGGTACATTTTTAACAGAAAAAAAATGTGCAATCAATTCGCAATTAATCCCGATTAACTATGGACGATCAAGCGATTAATCACAATTCAATATTTTGATCAATTGACATCCCATTAATTTCCGGTCCTATTATAATAGAGCATTTAAAAAGTCTAGGAGCAACAGTAGACACAGTTTGACTCACAGAGAGCGAGACGCAGGGAAATGTTGAGAGCAGCTTGTAGGACACACAGGAGTCCGAAGCTCACAGCAACCAGACGTACGAGATTTCTCCCTGTGACGAGAAATCAGGCAGACATGCACACAAAACAAGATAACAAGAGATGCGGGGTTACAGAGTTATCTGGATAATTTTGCTGTTGACCAAGAAGTCAGAAGTTAGGCAGCTCTGTGAACCATTATGTACTTAGAAGTCAATTAAACAAACAAGAACTATAGCTGTAAAATGGTCTTCAGTGTAAAATGTCAATGAATTGACATCACATAAAAGCAGATCTATAATATTTTTATACATTTTCACACAAAACAGATGGAGGAATGAGTTCTTCCTCAGTTTTTCTACACTGAAATTTTCTTAAAATTCTGAATTATACATTTTAAATTTATTCATTTTATATCCATATTGCTTTTATGGTTGAATGTTAAACTGAAGGTTTTCTGTCTCACCAGACACTGCAGCAGTCCTCCCCAGGGCGTTGCTCCTGGCTGATCCATCAGATAGATTTACGTAGTCCATAGTGATCTCAGATTGTGCCATGTTTTCACCACTGACTGGAGAGTGACAATAATGGTGATAGAGAATGTGTTTTTATCAGTGTGAAACTGATGTGCAACCCACTTCTTCTTTTATATTTTGTCTATAAACAACAACGCAACACATTTTTGTTCTTCCTCATTTTTCCTTGACCTTTGATTGCTGCTCCAGCTACAACTTGGTTTCTTGCAAAGTGGAACATTTTAAAGGTCCAGTGTGTAGGATCCAGCGATATCTTGCAGTGATTGCAACCAAGTGAAGCCTCTCCCGTGTGCCAAGGGTGTTGGAGAGCTACAGTGGTTGACGCGAAAACATGAATGTCCCTCTCTGGAGCCATCTGGAGCAGAGCCAGTGCGTAGAGAGAGTGTGTGTACGTGAGAAGTGAGTGATGAAGCAAGAGAGAGCGAGAGAGTGGCGATGACGGGAACGAGTAACGTTATCGTCTCCGGCCCAAGCAGGAAAAGTTAAGAGAGTTTGGTTTGTCCTTTCTAGGTTACTGTAGAAATATGGCGGTGCAACATGGCGGACTCCGTGAAGAGGACCCGCTCCCTATGTAGATATAAATGGCTCATTCTAAGCTAACGAAAACACAACGATTCTTATTTTCAGGTGAGAAAGTGTTATTATCGTGTTAACTTTGACAGTCCTAATTTAAAAACAAATCTGGCACAGTGTGAAGCCTAAACCTTCCATTATTCAAATCACCACCAATAGATCATACAACAGATATTAAGGACACGTGTATTAATTAAAATGACTGATAAAACATTACATTAGTCATTAAATGGAAACACATTACACATGTTTGTGTTAAAACATCTCACAGCAGAGGAGAGGATATCTATCGGCTCTGTGAATATTCTGATATTCTGTTCTAAAATCTAAAATCTGCCAATATTGGACAGTGAAGTATACTGTAATAACACACGTTGCTTATTTAGATGTGACATCTGGGCACCTGTGAGCCATTTAGATGAAAATAAAGGGAGTTTTCTTTCCGTTGTCATGCAGCCACGAGACAACAGAACACAACATGTGTTGAAAAACAAAATGTCGTCACTGGTAGAGCTCGAGGTGAAAAACCCCAAATTTCCAACATTGCTGCCAAATCCGGGACCGAAAGCAGAAGTGCCAACAAAGTGAAATTACTTTTTCAAATGGTCATTTCAGATGATGGTTATCAGAGTTATGAAGCTTTTTTCGTCAGGTTGTTTATCTCTTGAACCAACCAGTGCTTTTGCTTCACTCCATCTTCTCCTGCCGTCGTCATTAATTATAACAAAGATTTGCAATTTGGGAGAAAGAGGAAGAGGAAGAGGAAGTTCTACAAACTAATTTTCAGAGTTTGAGGTCAACACATTGCTAAAGGAAGTGAAATCATAACAAGCATACGAAACCACGAGAGCATCACATACTCAACTTTTATCCATCGACAAAGACAAAAATAGTATATTCACTCTCTGGGTACAGGAACATGTAGTACCAACAGCAGTTTAACTGATGTGCATAGCTTCATCTAAACTGATATACTGTAGCTTTATCTGGGACATGATGCATGTCCTGCGATGGACTGGCGACCTGTCCAGGGTGTACCCTGCCTTCGCCCAATGTCGGCTGGGATCGGCTCCAGCCCCCCCCCGCGACCCCTAACGGGATAAGCGGTTGCAGATGGATGGATGGATGATGCATGTAGACAACACATAAACAGGAAAAACACCATTTTATACACATACACTTATATTTTTTTTAAAGAGATGGGAGATGTTATATAATAAAATACATTGATTATCTCGGTGTGCTCAATTTTATTTATTGTTTTTACATACGGAAACATTTTATTCCTAGTTTTGAAATCTGATGTAAAAAAAAGAAAGAAGAAGATTTACACATATTTCCAGGGCTGGCGCTAGCCTTTTTGGTGCCCTAGGCAAAATGTATCAAATTATCAAATATTTTGAATTTTTAAATTATAAATTACTTTCAGTCGTTCAAGTGAAACAGATTTTAGTTTGAGAAATGCAGTATTTCCACGTAATTGTTTCTTCCTCAATTTGACTTCTTCTTATTGGTTCACACTTGGGGAAGACACAAACCAGAAGAGGGAACACACAGTTCACTGGTCAGACTCCTCTGAACTCACCAAGAATTAAGGCAACCAGGAGGATGCAGCAAATAGAGATGGCAGATTATGTTAATGAGCGACCAAGACGTGAGCAGAAACGCAGAGGGGATACAACTCAAACAGGTAATAACACACATCATTTTACTGTATATGTACAGTTAAACAACACAGGTTGAATTGTCTTTTATAGCCTACTCTATCTGCAAAACGTTCACTGACAACGCGTGTTAACAATAATACCCGCCAATTGCAATACAATGGTTATGTTTAGGAACTCATGATTAAGGTTAGGTAAAGATTGTGGTCTTGGTTAAATATTCAAAAAGTCAATGCTGACTTCACTTGTATGTTTACTGTTTAATATTTAACCATAACCACAATCTTTGTTTAACCTTAACCAAACTGTTTTTATCTCTAAGTCCTGCGATGTACATCAAAATAAGGAAGCAGTGATTCCAGCTCATGGGACCTTTAAATGCTACCGTAACATGACAACACGCTATTGTTGCTAATAAGCTAAATTCTAGTTGAAAAACTCACAGGAAGCATCAGCTCTTTATTCAACAAGCGTGTTTCAACACTGAACCTATACACACATTGGTGGATGTTATGTGATTTATTCAGTGGGCAACTCCAGAGTGTGAGAAGTGAGGCCAATGCTGAAGTGCCTTAAACCTGCATTCTTTCTAACAGCCAGCAGGGGGCGACTCCTCTGGTTGCAAAAAGAAGTCTGATTGTATAGAAGTCTATGAGAAAATGAGCCTACTTCTCACTTGACTTATTACCTCAGTAAACATTGTAAACATGAGTTTATGGTCTCAATCACTAGTGTCAAGTCTTCAATACAGCCTGAGACGGCTGCTACCATGGTTATATAGACTTTTTCTTATTGTTTGTATGTGTGTTGATTTTGCAGAGAGAAGACACTGTCAGCTGCTTTTTCTCGGCTTTGGCGTGCTGTTTATCATACAAGCCATTCTCAATATTTCTCTACGTCTTACATGTGAGTATGGTTTCTTCTTATTGTGCAACTTAAAATGTGCTAAGACTGTCATGATAGCACTGACTGTAGGCTAGTGTTTCCTTTTGTTTCCTCTGTTTCCCTGCCCTTTTGTATCTTGTGTGTTTTTCCCTGGTTTGTCTAGTTTGTCAGTGTGTCGGGAGGTGTGGCCTTCCTCCTCCCCCTCCTCCTGGGCAGGCACGGCAGGAGCAGCTGCAATCTATCATCCCAATCACCAGCAGTATATCTACCCTGGTCTTCCTGCAACTCATCGCCAGATCGTCCGTTACTCACAGTGGTACATTACGTATTCAGGCTCCTTTGTATTTTTGGCTTTTCGACTTGCTCATGCTCGTGGTTTTTGACTATTGGATTCACCCTGTTTTGTCCTCTGTTCAGGTCTGTGAACCTGTCAGCTGTTGCTGCTTCCTGGAACCAACCTGCCTGCTCACTCCTGCACGCTGCTCCTCCTCGACCTGGATCCTTACCTTTAGGAACTCCAGCCCTGTTCACAGTTCCATTTATAATTATATTTATTTGTAATAAATTAGATTTGTTACAAATTCAAGAGACTTGTGTTTTTGTGCCTGCTATTGAGTCCACGCCTTCTTTGGTAAACAAGATCATAACAAAGACAGTGTTGCATTCACAGCACCACGATATTGCAAATACACACGCTGAGTGGTGTAATTGTACATGTTGCTGTCAAACAAAACCTGAACAAAATGTTTGATTTAAATTAATAAAAAAATACATTTTAAATGTAACTTATTTTTTATATATCAGTGTACTCAAGCAAGGACTCAACCTACTTGAATTGCAACGCGACTGATTTCAGCGACCAAAACCAGGTGAAGGAGGAGGAAAACGATTGTGAGAAAAAGAAGCCTGGCGAGCACAACAGATCTCAAGACAGAATCAACGCCTTGACCAGAGACATAAGCCTGCTTGAAAACAGAATCACTGAACTCACCAACGTGATAAAGAACGTGGAGGAGGAGAGGGACAGGCTACAGCTGAGGGGTGAGAACAAATCAGTCTTCTGACCTCAACTTTAGTTTCTCTTCATGTCTTCCTCTTCCTCCTCCATTCTTCATCATTCTTTCAGTCTTCATCTTTTTTACAGTTTGGTCACGTCTCCTGTAAATACCAACGCTTCTTGTGGTTTCTCCAAAGAAACCTTTGTTGCTGCTGGGAAAGTTCAAAAGCAGCAGCTCTTGTTTAGTAAAGTTTTTTATTTTCTAAATAGCACATGCCATTTAGAACAGCAAATATGAAAACTTTAACTGTATTGGCGTTAGCTGCACATCAGGAACAGTTGTTGCATTGCAGTATCTTTTCTGATACTGGCACCAGGAGTCACCACAGTCAGGGGATTTATGTTTCTTTGCCAGGGGATAATGAGATCACCGTGTGTGAGAGTGAGTGTGTACATGCAGGTGTGTGCATCTCTGTGTCTGTCCACAGCTAATCTCGCATACTAAGCTAACAGCTAACAGTACCAGTACACACACAGCTGAGGGCATCAGCGTCGCTAATAGCTAACGGAACTACACACACGGCTGCTCTGCAGCCAGAGACACAGTTATGCCATGCCATATTATTAAGCATCAATTTCACGTTTATACTCATATGTTGAAAAAAATTGACTTGAATAAACGCTTCAAGTCGCCGTTATGCCCGTGAGACTGAGATGGTGCTGAGTCGTGCCCCTGAGAGCCGGTGTAGACATCTGCATAGATTAAAATGAGAGTGTATCTGTTTTGTGAGACGTGTGAGTGAAAAACACATCTGATACACTTGTAGTCTAGACGAGGGGTTAGCCTGTTGTGGGTTGTATTCAGTCAATCAAACATTACAGCTGTTGTCATTGCAGACACACCTGGCGGAGATCTGCACTCTATTGGGTGTACCTTTCTACTGCAGTTATTTATGTTTATTGTTTTCATTTTAGACATGAATATGTGTTTGCAATTGATGACTGCAGAGTTGCAGTTGTAGTCTGTTATATACTGTAGGTACTAATTACAATTAGTGTTTTATGGTCACAGATATACAATAGTATATGTACTGTATATTTTTGCCTTTAAATGAAATTCATTGTCAAAGTTGGAGATCTATTTGTAGTTATAGCTGCCCATTAAATGCCTCAGTCTAATTCGTGATGTGTCGTTTGTTTCCTCCTCCAGAGCTGAGGGGTTGTAGTTCCTCTCAGCAGTGTCCTGCAGGTTGGAGGTTGATTAACTGCAGATGTTACTTCGTCTCCACTGAGGAGAAGACATGGATGGACAGCAGGATATATTGTCAGAGTAAAGATGCTGACCATTCTTGATGTTAAAGTCATTGTTACATTTTCTACGGTCTCAATCAACAGAAGAGCTTGTACCGCCTGAATGGGAATGATGGTCTCGCGTACTGGATTGGTCTGTATGACCCAACTGGGAGCACTGGGAGCACTGGGTGGAAATGGGTGGACGGATCTGCGCTGACCAAATCGTAAGGCCTTTAGAGTAACCCTGTATTTTTCTGTTAGGCAGGTTGATTCAGATAAGATCTCAGTAATAAATGTTTCACAGGTCTGAAATTTTGGACCAGATCTGAAACAGACCAAGTTTTTTTCAAGGAGATCAGATATGTATTGTATTTTACTTTATTTCAATGTAGGCATTTTATATCTTCCTGAGGATAATTAGACCCAATGTGAATACACCTGAAGATAATTAGACCCAATTCAAACTGTGATTAGAGAGAAAACGCAGACACTAAAGGTCTAAAGGTGACTCACAGACACGTTAGTCCTGACATGTTAGCAAAACGCCCATTTCAGTTTTGAGAAATATAAAATTTCTCTGAACAACCTGGTTTATTGGTTCTCACTCCAGTGATCCAACATGAATATTTAGACTGCATCTCTCTGACCTCCATCTCTATACTGTCACTTAGGTTTTGGATGTCTGGCCAGCCGGATCGCAACCCCATGAAGGTAGAAGACTGTGTGAACATATATAACGTCGACCCAGAGCTGGCCAACTGGTATGACGTCTCCTGTTCGTCCGAGCGACGCTGGCTGTGTGAGAAAGATCCACGTCCACGTATATAGTATCAGCTCAAGAACATATTATGTGTTTGTACATGTAAATGGCTTTCTCTCAATTACTTTGGCTCATTTTTCGAAACAGTCTTTACTTTCTCTAAACTGTAAGTGCAATTGTCACAACTGTTTGATGGGACATCACAACTCTGCAAAAGGTAGTAACTCACCTAAAACACTTCATTCATGCTTCAAAACCTAGTTATCGTGTCAGTTAGTTGGCAAATGCTACCAAAATGAAAAGTTTTTCTCATTCACTTCGGTTTAATTATCAAATGAGAATAAATTTTTTTCAGAACAATGACTTCCAATCTCTGAAAAATGTGTTTGTTGTTCACAACAGATTTGAATTTCAAGCAAATAGCGCTAGTTTTGGACCATGTGCAAAGGAGTAAGTACAATTGTCTACAATTTACACGAGTGATGAGTTGATTCTCAGTGAAATTGTCATCGTTTGAGCCATTACATGCAAAATTATCCATTTTAATCATCAAAATATGTGACATGTATATTCCATAAATATTTATGATATGGTGTTACGTACTGTGAGGAGGTACATTTTGTTGTGTTTTACTGAACTGACCGCAGCTTTTTCATTGTTGTAGTTTTTGTTTTTTTTGTTTGTTTTTTGGCATTGATGTCATTTAGTGGCAAATTTTCTGTTCACTGTATATGACTTTACATGAAAGCTCAAAGGTGGTTTAAGGTACATGTAACACATTGTTATGCAAATACATTTACTGTATACATACAAATGTGCATTTCCTTTTTATGTGTATTACAGTATTGTGCAGTCTTGATTTTTCCCAGTGAAATTTTCCCTACTGATGTAGAAATTAACCATTTTCTAGTTATTTTAATCAGCAGAAAGAATTTCATATGCTCGTAAATTTCCAATAGATGATAAAAATGTTCATCGCTTCATCGTCTGTGAACAACGGAGTCGATAAAGTAGTAAATATGCTAGTGTAGGTTATCTTTTTCAGGTCATCCTCCCATCACTCGATAGTAGAAGGTAGAACTATGATCACATTATCCTGTTTGAGCTGTAATAGGTGGTGTTCACATATGTCGATTAGCGTACCGTTACCATGGAAAACGCTGGTTAGGGTTCAGTGACACAACGCGAAGTTGCGCCCATAATTCATGCAAGGCATCATGGGGGCTAGGAATAAGGTGGATAGGAATGATTCTGTCTTAAGCTTTTTGATCCATATCAGCGGTTGAATACTGTAACCGTGATCACTAGAAGCTGTTTCCACTCTAACTGTATTTATTATAACATAAATAAACAATTGGTCCCTGATATTATCGGCTTAAAAGTTTAGTCAGTTTCACTACAACGAGAGTTACTGGAGTGAAAAGTGTTTTTATTTTTTTATTTGTTAATATGTCACTGAAAGTAGTAAATGAGGAAGAGCGCCCACCAGCATATTTAATTTTCTTCTTTTTCTTTTTAGAGGGCGACCAGTGACCTCCAGAAGGCGACTGCCTTTATAGCCTATGCCTTAAGCCGGCTCTGCATATTTCTGTCTTTGTGCGTTGGTAGAGTTTCAGTCAGCTTTTTGATGTGCAGAGTTGGTACTGAACCAGTTTCCCGTGTAGTGTATGTGACTGATGAGATATTTCACATTTTCATTTGGTGATGTGCAATTGTGTTTTTTCTCTGTCTTCATATCCTTACACTCCGGCTAATGCCTGCTTAATTTCATGTTTAAAATATGTAATTTTAAACTATTTTAATAAAAAAAATAGATGAAAATCAAACTAAACATCCTAACCTGCCCTATAGATGCAGGCACCTTCTCCCATCACACATATGATTATTACTGACTATACTGTTATTTTGATTCACCATTATTTTGTCAGACAAACATAAAAAAAAAACATGGACAACAGTAACAAAGAGGATTGTTTACATTTCTATTGACCCTTTCATCACATTCAATACCCTTTCATACTTTTCCCTTAGGTGCGTGAGATGGAGCTGAGTCACGCAACTGTTTACAACTTTTTTAACATTAAACCCAGTGAAATTAGAGTTGAATTCAACCGAAGCACATTTGGTGATTGTTGGAAAGAGTAACAACGACGGTTTAGGTGAGTTTTATTTTGTTTCTGTCCAGTTTGAATGAAGTGTTTTACGATGCACCGCTACGTACAGCTGATCTCAACATAAACAAAAATACACGTGGAAGATGGCGCAAGCTGAACAGAGGGGGGGGGGGACAATCGTACTCAGGCACCTTGAGTGCCATTCTATGTTTTCACCTACGTTGGTTTGTTTGTTTGTTTGTTTTTTTGTCTGTCTGTCTGTCTGTCTGTCTGTCTGTCTGTCTGTCTGTCTGTCTGTCTGTCTGTCTGTCTGTCTGTCTGTCTGTCTGTCCTTCTGTTAGCAGGATTACTCCAAAAGTTTGCAATGAATTTGAATGAAATATTTTGGAGGAGTGGAGTGTAGCACAATGAACAATCCATTAGCTTTTTGTGGCGATCCGGTTCATGATCCGGATTCAGGAATATTTTTAAGGATTCCAATCAGCCTGAGCATTAAGACTACTGGGTATAACACATGCGCAGTGTAACTGATGACCCGTGACCCCGCCTCCTTCCTTATGAGAGCAGAGAGATAAGTGTGTGGATGTGTGGCGAGACTTTGAGGTGCGGGAGCTGCTGGCCGTCCGCAGTGAGAGGGAAAAAAGTGGTAGATGACGGGATGAGAGACAACGTAGTGTAACATTACACAGACATAACAAGGCTGCTGAATGAGAGAGGCATCCGCCGATACGTTACACGGAAACACACCGTGTTAATAATAAGCCGACCACCTCACGGTACCACCAGCTGTGAGCTGTGATCTGTTTTTAAAGTCAGGCACCTTGGCGGAGGTCTGCGCTCTCCGAGTGCCATTCTAGTTACGTCTATGATCTGAGACAGTCAAAAAATATTAGTAAACATGAACAACTCTCTCCTAAATCCAAAAACTAGAGATCTAAAACTGAAACTTGTGATGTCATAGGGTATAAAGTGTGGAGCTGCTCCATAGACAATGAATTGGGAGAGATGTTCTAGATGATTTTTGATGAATGATGATGATGAATGTTCTGAGTATATGAGGACATTTACTGTTTCACAACTGAAAACTCTACAATAGCAAAAAGCTCATTTGGGTTTAAAAAAACTACACTAATAAAAGTGAATCTTTCTGCTCTTTCAGACAGTTCTGGTGCGAAGACGCCAGATCTTGAGACCGTTATCAAAAACCTGACTGAAGAGAGAGAAGATTTGAAGAGGAAGCTGAGCTTCTTTGGTGAGTATGAGGACTAAACTGACTGCACCTCTATAACCGCTAAAATAAAATAGCATATAATGGTTAAAATAGGGCCCTTAGGCTTGAGAAGCGGCTGCTCTTCATTGGAGGTTGAAAACCAAAACTAATAGAAGACACTTCTGATCAGCGCAAATCTCACCATTGTGTGACTTACTGTCTACACAAATGTAACCTGGTAGCTAATATCATGATTCAGGGAGTTTTTTTAAAGACATTTCAAATCGATTACTTGCTAATTATCACCTAATTACCATGAAATTTACGGACCTGTAAATGAAGTGTTACCAATCATTCCTATACAAACACTGTTTAAATAATTCACTTAAAGTAATCAAGCTTATAGTTTTCATTCTTATAAAATGGATATGATTTATTCAACATGTGGTGTTGAACACAAAACAGTCAGATTAACAAAAGCTACAGTCTATGCATGAGAAACCTCTTGACACATACATGATGCAGTATATCTGTTACACTGCATGTTACTCAAAAACACAAAAGCCATTAAAGGATCTAAGGATGAATAATTACATGATTAAACACACTGAATGTAGGTGTTTAGACAGAATGAATGCTAGAATGTAAAAGGAAACAGAAAAACTAGAAAGGCCTGTATATGTTTGTTTACATGCATACATGATGATGAGCCACTAACCCTGCAGCATATTGATTTACAGTCTGGTGGGTTTGGATGCAGAGTTATGGAGGCCCCACCTTTTCACAGATCCAGTAGTTTTGCTTTTTACATTGTACATCGTTCCAGTTGTTGTTTTTTTCAGAGTTCCATATTTCTCCACAGTCTTCTGTGCCGTTGTGGTTGTTGGGCTCCCCAGGGTACCAGTAGCTGAAACCAAACAACAAATAATTTGTTTTTAACAGAAAACACAACCAAAGCAGCATGTAGCCAAATTAAACCTCAATATTATTAAACTGTCTTATCAGTGTAATAATAACAATATTGCAAAAATAGTTTTACATTTCTGGTGACCATAGGTTTACCCTAGCAGACGTAGAAAGGCCAAATGCTGCAGCACACAAGGAAATGTTAAGTCATAAATACTAATACATTACTAAACTGAAGAGCATTTGAACAGCGGTGTGATTGCTTAGCTTAAAAAACAATTAACTAACTGGATACATCTTTGAATTACCCTGAATGAAACATTTCAAAAAAGCCAAGTGATTCATAATTTCTACCTCGACAATACATAACATATAAAAATCAAAGAGTGCTGCCACTGCTGGGTGGAGGGTTAATGAAGGAGACTAAAGTTGTATTCAGTCATATTGCTCTAATATAGCAATACTACATTATTAATAACTAATTTAAACAAAAAACATAATTAATGAACCTTGTGCCCAGTGCAGTCCCATCCACCCATTTCCATGTCCCCTGTGTCTCACTGTCAGTCAGTCCGATCCATGTGTCCCGCTTGAATTGACTTCCAAAGTCCTTGTTTACAATAAGAGAAAGAAACAATAATAAACAAAACTTGATTGATTTGATTTCACACTTTTTCTCTCGTGTCTCTCACAGATAGATTTCACTTTCTTACACACCTGCTCCTCTTTGCTGTTGATGATTATCAGGTCTGCACCTCTTTGCTGGCAGTCTTCTCTACTCTCTTGCCAGGACTTGAAATTGTAAGAAAAGTAATAGAAACTGTGGTTGAAGTACATCCATCCTAGTTGGGAGTTAGTAGCTGTTGAGGATAACAAAACCGAAGAAAAAAATTCTCAGTAAAAGAAATTTAAATAAAACATGTAAAAGGAGATAGAGAAACCTTTTTATGATGTTGCCGTATCTTTTAGTTTCCGTGTCACAGAGGTGCAGTCGGTTTCGTCGTCATACTCACCACAGGAGCTCAGCTTCCGCTTCAAATCTTCTCTCTCTTCAGTCAGGCTTTTGATAATGGCCTCAAGATCTGGCGTCTTTGCACCAGAACTGTCTGAAAGAGCAGAAAGATTCACTTTTATTAGTGTAGTTTTTTATACCCGAATGAGCTTCTTCTATTGTAGTGTTTTCAGTTGTGAAACAGTAAATGTCTTAATATACTCAGAACATTCATCATCATCATTCATCAAAAATCATCCAGAACATTTCTCCCAATTCATTGTCTATGGAGCAGCTCCACACTTTATACCCTATGACATCACAAGTTTCAGTTTTAGATCTCTAGTTTTTGGATTTAGGAGAGAGTTGTTCATGTTTACTAATATTTTTTGACTGTCTCAGATCATAGACGTAACTAGAATGGCACTCGGAGAGCGCAGACCTCCGCCAAGGTGCCTGACTTTAAAAACAGATCACAGCTCACAGCTGGCGGTACCGTGAGGTGGTCGGCTTATTATTAACACGGTGTGTTTCCGTGTAACGTATCGGCAGATGCCTCTCTCATTCAGCAGCCTTGTTATGTCTGTATAATGTTACACTTCGTTGTCTCTCATCCCGTCATCTACCACTTTTTTCTTTCTCACCGCGGACGGCCAGCAGCTCCCGCACCTCAGAGTCTCGCCACACATCCACACACTTATCTCTCTGCTGTCATAAGGAAGGAGGCGGGGTCACGGGTCATCAGTTACACTGCGCATGTGTTATACCCAGTAGTCTTAATGCTCAGGCTGATTGGAATCCTTAAAAAATTCCTGAATCGCCACAAAAAGCTAATGGATTGTTCATTGTGCCACACCCCACTCCTCCAAAACATTTCATTCAAATCCATTGCAAACTTTTGGAGTAATCCTGCTAACAGAAGGACAGACAGACAGACAGACAGTACATTTTAAGTTTCACAATACCAAGAAACCATACTCACATGTAAGGCGTAGAGAAATATTGAGAATGGCTTGTATGATAAACAGCACGCCAAAGCCAAGAAAAAGCAGGTGACAGAGTCTTCTCTCTGCAAAATCAACACACATACAAACAATAAGAAAAAGTCTATATAGCCATGATAGCAGCCGTCTCAGGCTGTATTGAAGACTTGACACTAGTGATTGAGACTATAAACTCATGTTTACAAGGTTTACTGAGGTAATAAGTCAAGTGAGAAGTAGGCTCATTTTCTCACAGACTTCTATACAATCAGACTTCTTTTTGCAACCAGAGGAGTCGCCCCCTGCTGGCTGTTAGAAAGAATGCAGGTTTAAGGCACTTCAGCATTGGCTTCACTTCTCAGACTCTGGAGTTGCCCACTGAATAAACCACATAACATCCACCAATGTGTGTATAGGTTCAGTGTTGAAACACGCTTGTTGAATAAAGAGCTGATGCTTCCTGTGAGTTTTTCAACTAAAATTTAGCATATTAGCAACAATAGCATGTTGTCATGTTACGGTAGCATTTAAAGGTCCCATGAGCTGGAATCACTGCTTCCTTATTTTGATGTACATCGCAGGACTTAGAGATAAAAACAGTTTGGTTAAGGTTAAACAAAGATTGTGGTTTTGGTTAGATATTGAAAAGTAAACATACAAGTGAAGTCAACATTGACTTTTTCAATATTTAACCAAGACCACAATCTTTACCTAACCTTAATCATGTGTTCCTAAACATAACCATTGTATTGCAATGGGCGGGTATTATTGTTAACACGCGTTGTCAGTGAACGTTTTGCAGATAGAGTAAGCTATAAATTACATTTGTAGGGTTGTGCAGCTAAAAAAAACATACAATTCAACCTGTGTTGTTTAACAGTACACATACAGTAAAATGAAGTGTGTTATTACCTGTTTGAGTTGTATCCCCTCTGCGTTTCTGCTCACGTCTTGGTCGCTCATTAACATAATCTGCCATCTCTATTTGCTGCATCCTCCTGGTTGCCTTAATTCTTGGTGAGTTCAGAGGAGTCTGACCAGTGAACTGTGTGCTCCCTCTTTTTGTTTGTGTCTTTGCCAAGAGTGAGCTAATAAATCCATTATTACACAAATAGGTTTTGAAGAAGTCAAATTGAGGAAGAAACAATTCTGTGGAAATACATTACACAATTTCTCACATTAAAATCAGTTTCACTTGAACGACTGAAAGCTATTTATAATTATATAATTCAAAATATTTGATAAATGCCCTTTCTTCATTTTACCTTATAATCTAATATACATAATTTCTCAAAGTTGCCTGAAGAGTAATCTTCATGCACCTATGGGAGAAGTATGGAAGGGTACTGAAAGTACTGAAATGGTCAATAGAAATGTAAACAATCCTCTTTATTATTGTTGTCCATATTTTTATGTTTGTGTGTCAAAATAATGGTGAATCAAAATAACAGTATAGTCAGTAATAATCATATGTATGATGGGAAGAAAAGTAATAGAAACTGTGGTTGAAAGACACCCATACTAGTTGGGAGTTATTAGCTGTTGAGGATAACAAAACTGAAAAAAAAAATTCTCAGTAAAAGAAATTGAAATAAAACATGTAAAAGGAGATAGAAAAACCTTTTTATTGTGTTGCCGTATCTTTTAGTTTCCGTGTCACAGAGGTGTAGTCAGTAATAATCATATGTGTGATGGGAGAAGGTGCCTGCATCTATCGGGCATGTTAGGATGTTTAGTTTGACTTTCATGTATTTTTGTATTAAAATAGTTTAAAATGACATATTTTAAACATGAAATTAAGCAGGCATGAGTGTAAGGATATGAAGACAGAGAAAATATAAAATTGCACATCACCAAATGAACTATGTGAAATATCTCATCAGTCACATACACTACACGGGAAACTGGTTCAGTACCAACTCTGCACATCAAAAAGCTGTCTCGTGCTGCTGGTATGAAATGCTCGCCTTAGTTGCAGCTTTCACTACACAGTAGCAGGAGTTGGTTGGGCTTGACGTGCCGAGACAGCTTGTACACGACCCAAAGCCTGTCTGGCCTCACGTGGTATGAGACTGTAATCCACTACCTGGAAGACAATAAATTAGGGGAGAGGACTAACAAACCAAATCCAAAACACACCAGAAGCCAGAAATGGTGGAAGCATAGGCTTGGGGCTAGCAACCCCAACTTGTAAAAAACCTATATGCTACAGAAACGTTGACAACAGAAAGACAGAATCAAATCCTGGTAGAGGAGGGTTCCTCATCAAGAGGAAATATGACACTGTGTGATGAAAGCCACAAAGTCAAGGAAGTCACAGAGCCGAAACCCCTTCTGTCAACCAGGGACATCCGGATTGGAACGTGGAACGTTAGGACCATGTATGAGACCGAAAAGACCATGCAAGTAGCAGCAGAAATGAATAGATACAATCTAGACCTGTTGGGAATCAGTGAGACAAGATGGATTCAATCTGGACAACAAAGACTGATGACAGGAGAGCTGCTACTCTACTCGGGCCATGAAGAAGACAAAGCCCCGCACACAGAGGGAGTCTGGTCTTCTTCTATCAAGAACAGCACAGAGAGCACTGATTGGATGGGAAGCACATGGTCCAAGAATCATAACAGCTTCTTTCAGAACTAAGAAGCAGAAGATCAAGATGAATGTGATACAGTGTTACGCAGCAACAAACGACAGCAACGATGAAAATAAGGATGACTTTTATAACAGACTGCAGAGCATACTGGAACAGATAAAGGGAAAAGACATAAGTATTCTAATCGGGGATTTCAATGCAAAGATCGGAAGAGACAACACAGGCTACGAAGAAGTAATGGGCAAGCAGGGTTTTGGAGAGATGAGTAAGAATGGAGAGAGATTTGCAGACACCTGTGCTCTGAACAACCTAGTCATAGGTGGAAGTGTCTTTCCACACAAGAGGATTCATAAAGCGACCTGGATATCACCGGATGGCGTGACAGAGAACCAGATCGACCACCTCTGTATAACCGGAAGTTCAGGAGATCACTTAGCATAGCATCAGATCACCACCTGCTAGTTGCCACTCTGAAACTGAAACTGAAGAAGCACTGGATGGAACCAACAACAAAGAGACAGAAGTTCAATGTCCGCCTTTTGGAAGAGACACAGAAAAGGGAGGAGTACAAGCTGACTCTGAAGAACAGATTCCAGGTATTGCAAGATCTGAGCATGGAAGAAGACATGCAAGACCAATGGGAAAAGATAAGAGAGGCCGTCACAACAACATGTCAGGAAGTAATCGGACTAAAGAAGTGCCAGCAGAAAGAGTGGATATCAGCAGAAACTCTACACAAGATAGAAGAGAGAAGACAGAAGAAGGCAGAGATCAACAACTGTCGTACAAGAACAACCAGGGCAAAAGCTCAACAAGAAAACACAGAGGTCAACAGAAAGGTAAAGAAAAGTGCGAAGAAGGACAAGAGAAATTACATCGACAGCCTGGCTAAAGAAGCAGAAGAGGCGGCAGCAAAAGGAAACATGAAAGAGCTGTACGACACCACCAAGAAGCTGTCCAGCAAGACCAGACAGACAGAGCGACCAGTGAAAGACAAGGAAGGGAAGACGATCACAGAACTAGAACAACAACAGGAGAGATGGGCAGAACACTTTGAAGAACTCCTGAACAGACCTACACCACCACGACTGGCAAGAGGGCTATCTGGTCAAGCTCCCAAGACCACAATAACCGGAAACCCGGTACCAGCATCACCAGGCAGGCCCTTAGATGGAACCCACAAGGCAAAAGAAGGAGAGGCCGGCCCAAGAACACCTGGCGCAGGGACCTCTACACGGACATCAAACAGAGCGGGCTGACATGGAAACAACTGGAGAGGAAAGCCCAGGACAAAAGACTCCTGTAACTGTCGTTGTAGTGAAAGTGACTAAACACATTTAAGCCGATAATATCAGGGACCAATTGTTTATTTATATTATGATAAATACAGTTACAATGGAAACCGCTTATAGTGATCACGGTTACAGTATTCAACCACTGATAAGGATAAAAAAGCTTAAGACAGAATCATTGGGTAACACTTCATCTTACAGGTCCGTAAATTTCATGGTAATTAGGTGAGAATTAGCAAGTGACCTGTTTGAAATTTCTTTGGAATTACTGCCAAATTACCCCAATATTTACCTCAACATGAATTGCAAATTACTTTATAATAAACTTTATTTAATAATTATATGCTGAAATAGCATATAATGGTTAAAATAGGGCCCTTAGGCTTGAGAAGTGGCTGCTCTTCATTGGAGGTGGAAAACCAAAACTGCAATTGTGAATTTTCTCTGTCTTCATATCCTTACACTCATGCATGCTTAAATTCATATTTAAAACATGTCATGTTAAACTATTTTAATAAAAAAATGCATGAAAATCAAACTGAAACAGTCACAGTAAAACATCTTAACCTGCCCTATAGATGCAGGCACCTTCTCCCATCACGCATATGATTATTACTGACTATACTGTTATTTTGATTCACCATTATTTTGGCACACAAACATAAAAATATGGACAACAGTAACAAAGAGGATTGTTTACATTTCTAATGAATTATAAAATGATGAATAGCTTTCAGTTGTTCAAGTGAAACAGATTTTAGTGTGAGAAATTGTATTTCCACATAATTGTCTCTTCCTCAATTTGACTTCTCCGAAACCTATTTGTGTAATAATGGGTATATTAGCTCACTCTTGGCGAGACACAAACCAAAAGAGGGAACTGACAGTTCACTGATCAGACTCCTCTGAACTCACCAAATATTAAGGCAACCAGAAGGATGCAGAAATTACAAATAAGTTATTTGCTAATTATTATATGTTTATCAGCAGACATTGAAATAAATTATATCATTAACTTTGTATTCTTTTCCTGAAAATGTATTAAATAAATATTAATAAATAATAAATTACCAGCTATTGGGGAAGAGCGGAATATAATTATTAAATAATGATTAGAATAAAGTAATTTTCAATAAATGTTGAGGTAAATATTGGGGTAATTTGGCAGCAATTCCAAAGAAACTTCAAATAGATTACTTGCTAATTATCACCTAATTACCATGAACTTTACGGACCTGTAAAATGAAGTGGTACCAATCATTCCTATACACACAATGTTTAAATAATTCACTTATAGTAATCAAGCTTATAGTTTTCATTCTCATGAAATGAATATGATTTATTCAACATGTGGTATTGAACACAGAACAATCAGTACAGCAATCAAAGATTTACAAAAGCTACAGTCTATGCATGAAAATCCTCTTGACACACGCATGATGCAGTATATCAGTTACACTGCATGTTACTCAAAAACACAAAAGCCATTAAAGGATCTAAGGATGATTACACAATTAAACACACTGAATGTAGGTGTTTAGACAGAATGAATGCTAGAATGTAAAAGGAAACAGAAAAACTAGAAAGGCCTGTATATGTTTGTTTACATGCATACATGATGATGAGCCACTAACCCTGCAGCATATTGATTTACAGTCTGGTGGGTTTGGATGCAGAGTTATGGAGGCCCCACCTTTTCACAGATCCAGTAGTTTTGCTTTTTACATTGTACATCGTTCCAGTTGTTGTTTTTTTCAGAGTTCCATATTTCTCCACAGTCTTCTGTGCCGTTGTGGTTGTTGGGCTCCCCAGGGTACCAGTAGCTGAAACCAAACAACAAATAATTTGTTTTTAACAGAAAACACAACCAAAGCAGCATGTAGCCAAATTAAACCTCAATATTATTAAACTGTCTTATCAGTGTAATAATAACAATATTGCAAAAATAGTTTTACATTTCTGGTGACCATAGGTTTACCCTAGCAGACGTAGAAAGGCCAAATGCTGCAGCACACAAGGAAATGTTAAGTCATAAATACTAATACATTACTAAACTGAAGAGCATTTGAACAGCGGTGTGATTGCTTAGCTTAAAAAACAATTAACTAACTGGATACATCTTTGAATTACCCTGAATGAAACATTTCAAAAAAGCCAAGTGATTCATAATTTCTACCTCGACAATACATAACATATAAAAATCAAAGAGTGCTGCCACTGCTGGGTGGAGGGTTAATGAAGGAGACTAAAGTTGTATTCAGTCATATTGCTCTAATATAGCAATACTACATTATTAATAACTAATTTAAACAAAAAACATAATTAATGAACCTTGTGCCCAGTGCAGTCCCATCCACCCATTTCCATGTCCCCTCTGTCTCTCTGTCAGTCAGTCCGATCCATGTGTTCCGCTTGAATTGACTTCCAAAGTCCTTGTTTACAATAAGAGAAAGAAACAATAATAAACAAAACTTGATTGATTTGATTTCACACTTTTTCTCTCGTGTCTCTCACAGATAGATTTCACTTTCTTACACACCTGCTCCTCTTTGCTGTTGATGATTATCAGGTCTGCACCTCTTTGCTGGCAGTCTTCTCTACTCTCTTGCCAGGACTTGAAATTGTAAGAAAAGTAATAGAAACTGTGGTTGAAGTACATCCATCCTAGTTGGGAGTTAGTAGCTGTTGAGGATAACAAAACCGAAGAAAAAAATTCTCAGTAAAAGAAATTTAAATAAAACATGTAAAAGGAGATAGAGAAACCTTTTTATGATGTTGCCGTATCTTTTAGTTTCCGTGTCACAGAGGTGCAGTCGGTTTCGTCGTCATACTCACCACAGGAGCTCAGCTTCCGCTTCAAATCTTCTCTCTCTTCAGTCAGGCTTTTGATAATGGCCTCAAGATCTGGCATCTTTGCACCAGAACTGTCTGAAAGAGCAGAAAGATTCACTTTTATTAGTGTAGTTTTTTATACCCGAATGAGCTTCTTCTATTGTAGTGTTTTCAGTTGTGAAACAGTAAATGTCTTAATATACTCAGAACATTCATCATCATCATTCATCAAAAATCATCCAGAACATTTCTCCCAATTCATTGTCTATGGAGCAGCTCCACACTTTATACCCTATGACATCACAAGTTTCAGTTTTAGATCTCTAGTTTTTGGATTTAGGAGAGAGTTGTTCATGTTTACTAATATTTTTTGACTGTCTCAGATCATAGACGTAACTAGAATGGCACTCGGAGAGCGCAGACCTCCGCCAAGGTGCCTGACTTTAAAAACAGATCACAGCTCACAGCTGGCGGTACCGTGAGGTGGTCGGCTTATTATTAACACGGTGTGTTTCCGTGTAACGTATCGGCAGATGCCTCTCTCATTCAGCAGCCTTGTTATGTCTGTATAATGTTACACTTCGTTGTCTCTCATCCCGTCATCTACCACTTTTTTCTTTCTCACCGCGGACGGCCAGCAGCTCCCGCACCTCAGAGTCTCGCCACACATCCACACACTTATCTCTCTGCTGTCATAAGGAAGGAGGCGGGGTCACGGGTCATCAGTTACACTGCGCATGTGTTATACCCAGTAGTCTTAATGCTCAGGCTGATTGGAATCCTTAAAAAATTCCTGAATCGCCACAAAAAGCTAATGGATTGTTCATTGTGCCACACCCCACTCCTCCAAAACATTTCATTCAAATCCATTGCAAACTTTTGGAGTAATCCTGCTAACAGAAGGACAGACAGACAGACAGACAGTACATTTTAAGTTTCACAATACCAAGAAACCATACTCACATGTAAGGCGTAGAGAAATATTGAGAATGGCTTGTATGATAAACAGCACGCCAAAGCCAAGAAAAAGCAGGTGACAGAGTCTTCTCTCTGCAAAATCAACACACATACAAACAATAAGAAAAAGTCTATATAGCCATGATAGCAGCCGTCTCAGGCTGTATTGAAGACTTGACACTAGTGATTGAGACTATAAACTCATGTTTACAAGGTTTACTGAGGTAATAAGTCAAGTGAGAAGTAGGCTCATTTTCTCACAGACTTCTATACAATCAGACTTCTTTTTGCAACCAGAGGAGTCGCCCCCTGCTGGCTGTTAGAAAGAATGCAGGTTTAAGGCACTTCAGCATTGGCTTCACTTCTCAGACTCTGGAGTTGCCCACTGAATAAACCACATAACATCCACCAATGTGTGTATAGGTTCAGTGTTGAAACACGCTTGTTGAATAAAGAGCTGATGCTTCCTGTGAGTTTTTCAACTAAAATTTAGCATATTAGCAACAATAGCATGTTGTCATGTTACGGTAGCATTTAAAGGTCCCATGAGCTGGAATCACTGCTTCCTTACTTTGATGAACATCGCAGGACTTAGAGATAAAAACAGTTTGGTTAAGGTTAAACAAAGATTGTGGTTTTGGTTAGATATTGAAAAGTAAACATACAAGTGAAGTCAACATTGACTTTTTCAATATTTAACCAAGACCACAATCTTTACCTAACCTTAATCATGTGTTCCTAAACATAACCATTGTATTGCAATGGGCGGGTATTATTGTTAACACGCGTTGTCAGTGAACGTTTTGCAGATAGAGTAAGCTATAAATTACATTTGTAGGGTTGTGCAGCTAAAAAAAACATACAATTCAACCTGTGTTGTTTAACAGTACACATACAGTAAAATGAAGTGTGTTATTACCTGTTTGAGTTGTATCCCCTCTGCGTTTCTGCTCACGTCTTGGTCGCTCATTAACATAATCTGCCATCTCTATTTGCTGCATCCTCCTGGTTGCCTTAATTCTTGGTGAGTTCAGAGGAGTCTGACCAGTGAACTGTGTGCTCCCTCTTTTTGTTTGTGTCTTTGCCAAGAGTGAGCTAATAAATCCATTATTACACAAATAGGTTTTGAAGAAGTCAAATTGAGGAAGAAACAATTCTGTGGAAATACATTACACAATTTCTCACATTAAAATCAGTTTCACTTGAACGACTGAAAGCTATTTATAATTATATAATTCAAAATATTTGATAAATGCCCTTTCTTCATTTTACCTTATAATCTAATATACATAATTTCTCAAAGTTGCCTGAAGAGTAATCTTCATGCACCTATGGGAGAAGTATGGAAGGGTACTGAAAGTACTGAAATGGTCAATAGAAATGTAAACAATCCTCTTTATTATTGTTGTCCATATTTTTATGTTTGTGTGTCAAAATAATGGTGAATCAAAATAACAGTATAGTCAGTAATAATCATATGTATGATGGGAAGAAAAGTAATAGAAACTGTGGTTGAAAGACACCCATACTAGTTGGGAGTTATTAGCTGTTGAGGATAACAAAACTGAAAAAAAAAATTCTCAGTAAAAGAAATTGAAATAAAACATGTAAAAGGAGATAGAAAAACCTTTTTATTGTGTTGCCGTATCTTTTAGTTTCCGTGTCACAGAGGTGTAGTCAGTAATAATCATATGTGTGATGGGAGAAGGTGCCTGCATCTATCGGGCATGTTAGGATGTTTAGTTTGACTTTCATGTATTTTTGTATTAAAATAGTTTAAAATGACATATTTTAAACATGAAATTAAGCAGGCATGAGTGTAAGGATATGAAGACAGAGAAAATATAAAATTGCACATCACCAAATGAACTATGTGAAATATCTCATCAGTCACATACACTACACGGGAAACTGGTTCAGTACCAACTCTGCACATCAAAAAGCTGTCTCGTGCTGCTGGTATGAAATGCTCGCCTTAGTTGCAGCTTTCACTACACAGTAGCAGGAGTTGGTTGGGCTTGACGTGCCGAGACAGCTTGTACACGACCCAAAGCCTGTCTGGCCTCACGTGGTATGAGACTGTAATCCACTACCTGGAAGACAATAAATTAGGGGAGAGGACTAACAAACCAAATCCAAAACACACCAGAAGCCAGAAATGGTGGAAGCATAGGCTTGGGGCTAGCAACCCCAACTTGTAAAAAACCTATATGCTACAGAAACGTTGACAACAGAAAGACAGAATCAAATCCTGGTAGAGGAGGGTTCCTCATCAAGAGGAAATATGACACTGTGTGATGAAAGCCACAAAGTCAAGGAAGTCACAGAGCCGAAACCCCTTCTGTCAACCAGGGACATCCGGATTGGAACGTGGAACGTTAGGACCATGTATGAGACCGAAAAGACCATGCAAGTAGCAGCAGAAATGAATAGATACAATCTAGACCTGTTGGGAATCAGTGAGACAAGATGGATTCAATCTGGACAACAAAGACTGATGACAGGAGAGCTGCTACTCTACTCGGGCCATGAAGAAGACAAAGCCCCGCACACAGAGGGAGTCTGGTCTTCTTCTATCAAGAACAGCACAGAGAGCACTGATTGGATGGGAAGCACATGGTCCAAGAATCATAACAGCTTCTTTCAGAACTAAGAAGCAGAAGATCAAGATGAATGTGATACAGTGTTACGCAGCAACAAACGACAGCAACGATGAAAATAAGGATGACTTTTATAACAGACTGCAGAGCATACTGGAACAGATAAAGGGAAAAGACATAAGTATTCTAATCGGGGATTTCAATGCAAAGATCGGAAGAGACAACACAGGCTACGAAGAAGTAATGGGCAAGCAGGGTTTTGGAGAGATGAGTAAGAATGGAGAGAGATTTGCAGACACCTGTGCTCTGAACAACCTAGTCATAGGTGGAAGTGTCTTTCCACACAAGAGGATTCATAAAGCGACCTGGATATCACCGGATGGCGTGACAGAGAACCAGATCGACCACCTCTGTATAACCGGAAGTTCAGGAGATCACTTAGCATAGCATCAGATCACCACCTGCTAGTTGCCACTCTGAAACTGAAACTGAAGAAGCACTGGATGGAACCAACAACAAAGAGACAGAAGTTCAATGTCCGCCTTTTGGAAGAGACACAGAAAAGGGAGGAGTACAAGCTGACTCTGAAGAACAGATTCCAGGTATTGCAAGATCTGAGCATGGAAGAAGACATGCAAGACCAATGGGAAAAGATAAGAGAGGCCGTCACAACAACATGTCAGGAAGTAATCGGACTAAAGAAGTGCCAGCAGAAAGAGTGGATATCAGCAGAAACTCTACACAAGATAGAAGAGAGAAGACAGAAGAAGGCAGAGATCAACAACTGTCGTACAAGAACAACCAGGGCAAAAGCTCAACAAGAAAACACAGAGGTCAACAGAAAGGTAAAGAAAAGTGCGAAGAAGGACAAGAGAAATTACATCGACAGCCTGGCTAAAGAAGCAGAAGAGGCGGCAGCAAAAGGAAACATGAAAGAGCTGTACGACACCACCAAGAAGCTGTCCAGCAAGACCAGACAGACAGAGCGACCAGTGAAAGACAAGGAAGGGAAGACGATCACAGAACTAGAACAACAACAGGAGAGATGGGCAGAACACTTTGAAGAACTCCTGAACAGACCTACACCACCACGACTGGCAAGAGGGCTATCTGGTCAAGCTCCCAAGACCACAATAACCGGAAACCCGGTACCAGCATCACCAGGCAGGCCCTTAGATGGAACCCACAAGGCAAAAGAAGGAGAGGCCGGCCCAAGAACACCTGGCGCAGGGACCTCTACACGGACATCAAACAGAGCGGGCTGACATGGAAACAACTGGAGAGGAAAGCCCAGGACAAAAGACTCCTGTAACTGTCGTTGTAGTGAAAGTGACTAAACACATTTAAGCCGATAATATCAGGGACCAATTGTTTATTTATATTATGATAAATACAGTTACAATGGAAACCGCTTATAGTGATCACGGTTACAGTATTCAACCACTGATAAGGATAAAAAAGCTTAAGACAGAATCATTGGGTAACACTTCATCTTACAGGTCCGTAAATTTCATGGTAATTAGGTGAGAATTAGCAAGTGACCTGTTTGAAATTTCTTTGGAATTACTGCCAAATTACCCCAATATTTACCTCAACATGAATTGCAAATTACTTTATAATAAACTTTATTTAATAATTATATGCTGAAATAGCATATAATGGTTAAAATAGGGCCCTTAGGCTTGAGAAGTGGCTGCTCTTCATTGGAGGTGGAAAACCAAAACTGCAATTGTGAATTTTCTCTGTCTTCATATCCTTACACTCATGCATGCTTAAATTCATATTTAAAACATGTCATGTTAAACTATTTTAATAAAAAAATGCATGAAAATCAAACTGAAACAGTCACAGTAAAACATCTTAACCTGCCCTATAGATGCAGGCACCTTCTCCCATCACGCATATGATTATTACTGACTATACTGTTATTTTGATTCACCATTATTTTGGCACACAAACATAAAAATATGGACAACAGTAACAAAGAGGATTGTTTACATTTCTAATGAATTATAAAATGATGAATAGCTTTCAGTTGTTCAAGTGAAACAGATTTTAGTGTGAGAAATTGTATTTCCACATAATTGTCTCTTCCTCAATTTGACTTCTCCGAAACCTATTTGTGTAATAATGGGTATATTAGCTCACTCTTGGCGAGACACAAACCAAAAGAGGGAACTGACAGTTCACTGATCAGACTCCTCTGAACTCACCAAATATTAAGGCAACCAGAAGGATGCAGAAATTACAAATAAGTTATTTGCTAATTATTATATGTTTATCAGCAGACATTGAAATAAATTATATCATTAACTTTGTATTCTTTTCCTGAAAATGTATTAAATAAATATTAATAAATAATAAATTACCAGCTATTGGGGAAGAGCGGAATATAATTATTAAATAATGATTAGAATAAAGTAATTTTCAATAAATGTTGAGGTAAATATTGGGGTAATTTGGCAGCAATTCCAAAGAAACTTCAAATAGATTACTTGCTAATTATCACCTAATTACCATGAACTTTACGGACCTGTAAAATGAAGTGGTACCAATCATTCCTATACACACAATGTTTAAATAATTCACTTATAGTAATCAAGCTTATAGTTTTCATTCTCATGAAATGAATATGATTTATTCAACATGTGGTATTGAACACAGAACAATCAGTACAGCAATCAAAGATTTACAAAAGCTACAGTCTATGCATGAAAATCCTCTTGACACACGCATGATGCAGTATATCAGTTACACTGCATGTTACTCAAAAACACAAAAGCCATTAAAGGATCTAAGGATGATTAATTACACGATTAAACACACTGAATGTAGGTGTTTAGATAGAATGAATGCTAGAATGTAAAAGAAAACAGAAAAACTAGAAAGGCCTGTATGTGTTTATGTACATGCATACATGATGATGAGCCACTAACCCTGCAGCATATTGATTTACAGTCTGGTGGGTTTGGATGCAGAGTTATGGAGGCCCCACCTTTTCACAGATCCAGTAGTTTAGCTTCTTACATGATTTATCATTCCAGCTGATTTCTTTTCCATAGACCTTTATTTCTCCACAGTCTTCATTTTCGTGGTCGTTGGGCTCCCCAGGGTACCAGTAGCTGAAACCAAACAACAAATAATTTGTTTATAACAGAAAACACAACCAAAGCAGCATATAGCCAAATTAAACCTCATTATTATTACACTGTCTTATCAGTGTAATAATAACAAAATTGCAAAAATTGTTTTACATTTCTGGTAATTCAGGGTTTACACCAGCAGAACTAGAAAGGTCAAATGCTGCAGCACGCAATGAAATATTAAGTCATCAATACTAATACATTACTAAATTGAAGAGCATTTGAAGAGCGATGTGATTGCTTAGCTTAAAAAACAGTTAACTAACTGGATAAATCTTTGAATTACCCTGAATGAAACATTTCAAAAAAGCCAAGTGATTCATAATTTCCACCTCTACAATACATAACATATAAAAATCAAAGAGTGCTGCCACTGCTGGCTGGAGGGTTAATGAAAGAGACTATAGTTTTATTCAGTCATATTGCTCTAATATAGCAATACTACATTATTAATAACTAATTTAAACAAAAAACAACAATTTAAGAACCTTGCGCCCAGTGCAGTCCCATCCACCCATTTCCATATCCCCTCTGTCTCACTGTCAGTCAGTCCGATCCATGTGTCCCGCTCTAATTGACTTCCAAATTCCTTGTTTACAATAAGAGAAAGAAATAATAATAAACAAAACTTCATTGATTTGATTTCACACTTTTTCTCTCGTGTCTCTCACAGACAGATTTCACTTTCTTACGCACCTGCTCCTCTTTGCTGTTGATGATCATCAGGTCTGCACCTCTTTGCTGACAGTCTTCTCTACTCTCTTGCCAGGACTTGAAATTGGATGAAAAGTAATAGAAACTGTGGTTGAAAGACACCCATCGTGGTTCGCAGTTAGTAGCTGTTGAGGATAACAAAACTGTCAGTAAAAGAAACTGAAAGAAAACATGTAAAAGGAGATAGAAAAACCTTTTTATGATGTTGCCGTATCTTTTAGTTTCCGTGTCACAGAGGTGCAGTCAGTTTCGTCCTCATACTCACCAACGGTGCTCAGCTTCCTCTTCAAATCTTCTCCCTCTTCAGCCAGGTTTTTGATAACGGCCTCAAGATCTGGCGTCTTCGCACCAGAAATGTCTGAACGAGCAGAAAGATGCACTTTTATCAATGTAGTTTTTATACCCAAATGAGCTTTCACTATTGTAGAGTTTTCAGTTGTGAAACAGTAAATGTCCTCATATACTCAGAACATTCATCATCATCATTCATCAAAAATCATCTAGAACATCTCTCCCAATTCATTGTCAATGTAGCAGCGCCACACTTTATACCCTATGACATCACAAGTTTCAGTTTTAGATCTCTAGTTTTTGGATTTAGGAGAGAGTTGTTAATGTTTACTAATATTTTTTGACTGTCTCAGATCATAGACGTAACTAGAATGGCACTCGGAGAGCGCAGACCTCCGCCAAGGTGCCTGACTTTAAAAACAGATCACAGCTCACAGCTGGTGGTACCGTGAGGTGGTCAGCTTATTATTAACACGGTGTGTTTCCGTGTAAGGTATCGGCAGATGCCTCTCTCATTCAGCAGCCTTGTTATGTCTGTGTAATGTTACACTACGTTGTCTCTCATCCCGTCATCTACCACTTTTTTCTTTCTTACCGCGGGCGGCCAGCAGCTCCCGCACCTCAAAGTCTCGCCACACATCCACACACTTATCTCTCTGCTCTCATGAGGAAGGAGGCGGGGTCACGGGTCATCAGTTACACTGCGCATGTGTTATACCCAGTAGTCTTAATGCTCAGGCTGATTGGAATCCTTAAAAAATTCCTGAATCCGGATTATGATCCGGATCGCCACAAAAAGCTAATGGATTGTTCATTGTGCCACACCCCACCCCTCCAAAATATTTCATTCAAATTCATCGCAAACTTTTGGAGTAATCCTGCTAACAGAAGGACAGACAGACAGACGTCTGAGGAAGACATGACATGAAGAGGAACTAAAGTTGAGGTCAGAAGACTGATTTGTTCTCACCCCTCAGCCTCAGCCTGTCTCTCTCCTCCTCCAAGTTCTTTATCATGTTGGTGAGATTGGTGTTTCTGTTTTCAAGCAGGTTTTTGTCTCTGGTCAAGGCGTTGATTCTTTCTTGAGATCTGTTGTACTCGCCAGGCTTCTTTCTCTCACAATCATTTTCTTTCACCTGGTTTTGGTCGCTGAAATCAGTTGCGTTGCTGTTTGACTGGGTTGATTCCTTGCTTGAGTACACTGATATATAAAAAATAAGTTACATTTAAAATATATTTTTTTATTAAATTTACATTAAAAACATTTTGTTTCAGTTTTTTTTTTGACAGCAACATGTAAAATTACACCACTCAGCGTGTGTATTTGCAATATTGTGGTGCTGTGAATGCAACACTGTCTTAGCACATTTTAAGTTGCACAATAACAAGAAACCATACTCACATGTAAGACGTAGAGAAATATTGAGAATGGCTTGTATGATAAACAGCACGCCAAAGCCGAGAAAAAGCAGGTGACAGAGTCTTCTCTCTGCAAAATCAATACACAGAGACAAAGTGGTCTTATTTTTTAAGCTTTGGCCATCGGCTCTGTCAGTTATTACTTCCTAATTAATAATTAGTTTGGTTATGGTTAAACAAAGATTGTGGTCTTGGTTAAATATTGAACAGTAAACATACAAGTGAAGTCAGCATTGACTTTTTCAACATTTAACCAAGACCACAATCTTTACCTAACCTTAATCCTGAGTTCCTAAACATAACCATAGTATTGCAATGGGCGGGTATTGTTGTTAACACGCATTGTCAGTGAATGTTTTGCAGATAGAGTAAGCTATAAATGACATTTGTAGGGTTGTGCAGCTAAAAAAAAACGTACAATTCAACCTGTGTTGTTTAACTGCACATATACAGTAAAATGATGTGTGTTATTACCTGTTTGAGTTGTATCCCGTCTGCGTTTCTGCTCACGTCTTGGTCGCTCATTAACATAATCTGCCATCTCTATTTGCTGCATCCTCCTGGTTGCCTTAATGTTTGGTGAGTTCAGAGGAGTCTGATCAGTGAACTGTGTGCTCCCTCTTCTGGTTTGTGTCTTCGCTGAGAGTGAGCTAATAAACCCATTATTACACAATTAACAGGTAAAAATATTTGATAAATGCCCTTTCTTAATATTAATTTTACGTTTGTAGTTCAAATTGCCTTAAGAGTTATCTTCATGCACCTAATGGAAAAGTATGAAAGGGTCAATAGAAATGTAAACAATCCTCTTTGTTACTGTTGTCCATATTTTTATGTTTGTGTGCCAAAATAATGGTGAATCAAAATAACAGTATAATCAGTAATAATTATATGTGTGATGGGAGAAGGTGCCTGCATCTATAGGGCAGGTTAGGATGTTTTACTGGGACTGTTTCAGCTTGATTTTCATGTATTTTTTTATTGAAATAGTTTAAAATGATATATTTTAAATATGAAATTAAGCAGGCATGAGTGTAAGGATATGAAGACAGACAAAATACACAATTGCACATCACCAAATTAACTATGTGAAATATCTCATCAGTCACATACACCACACAGGAAACTGGTTCAGTACAAACTCCGCACCGGAAAAAGCTGACTAAAACTCTGCCAACGCACAAAGACAGAAATATGCAGGGCCGGCCTTGCTCAAAGAGGCATTTAGGAATGGTGACAGAGAGGATTTTAAAGGGGCTAAATACGCGTTTGGCAAGGCGGTGAGGGAAGCCAAACGGCAGCATTCTGAGAAATTAGAAAAGCAATTCTCAGCCAACGACTCTGCCTCTGTCTGGAAAGGGCTGAGGCAGATCACAAACTACAAGCCCAAACTGTCACACTCCACAAATGACCTCCGATTTGCAAATGAGCTGAATGACTTCTACTGTAGATTTGATGACACCTCTTTCCATCCAGGAGGGGGAGGTCAACAGGCTTTTCAAAAGACGAAACCCCGGCAAGGCAGCCGGCCCAGACGCTGTCTCACCTGCAACCCTGAAACACTGTGCAGACCAGTTGTCTCCAGTGTTTACAGGGATTTTCAACTCATCACTGGAAACCTGCAGGGTGCCTGCCTGCTTCAAATCCTCCACCATTATCCCGGTCCCCAAGAAGCCAAGGATCACAGGTCTTCAGGATTACAGACCCGTCGCTCTGACCTCTGTGATTATGAAGACTTTTGAACGCCTTGTGCTCCACCACCTAAAGACAATCACCAACCCCCTACTGGACCCACTGCAGTTCGCCTACAGAGCCAACAGGCCTGTAGACGACGCAGTTAATACAGCCCTCCACTACATTCTCCAGCACCTGGACTCCCCTTGCTCCTATGCCAGGATCCTGTTTGTGGACTTCAGCTCCTCATTCAACACCATCAGCCCAGCTCTGCTACAGGACAAGCTTTCCCTGCTGAGCATGTGTGACTCCACCTGCAGGTGGATCACAGACTTTCTAACTGACAGGAGTCAGCACGTAAGGCTGGGGAAGCAAGTGTTCGACACCCGGACCATCAGCACCGGTGCCCCCCAAGGCTGCGTTCTCTCCCCACTGCTCTTCTCCCTGTACACCAACGGCTGCACATCCAGACACCAATCTGTCAAGCTCCTTAAGTTTGCAGATGACACCACCCTCATTGGCCTCATCTCCGAAGGTGAGGAGTCTGCCTACAGATGGGAGGTTGACCACACACACTTCACACTACTTCCCCCCTCTCTCTCTCTCGCTCGCTCTCTCTCTATCTCTCTCTCTCTCTCTCTCTCTCTCTCTCTGGTACCTGATTGTTTGCTAACTGGCAATATTTGCACTGTTTATATTATGTTTAGTTTTGTTTATAGCTTATACTGTATATTGTATATTGGTAGAATTTCAATTTCTTTTATTCTAACGTTTTTTAATTATTCTATTGTTATTTTTACTGCTCATTTGCACCAACGAACCAAAGCAAATTCCTAGTGTATACCTGATATACCTGGCAATAAACAAGATTCTGACTTTGACTCTGATTCTGATTCATAGGCCATATAGGCAGTCGCCTTCTGGGGGTCACTGGTCTCTAAAGAAAAAAGACATTTAAAAATGCTCTTGGGCACTCTTCTTCATTTTCTACATTGAGTAACAAATTAACAAATAAATAAATACATAAATAAATACATAAATAAATAAATACATAAATAAATACATAAATAAATAAATACACTTTTAACTCCTGTAACTCTCGTTGTAGTGACTAAAAACTTTTAAGTCAACAATCTCAGGGACCAATTGTTTACTTATATTATAATAAATACACTTTACAGTGGGAACAACTGTTAAAACAAGTGTTAAAAAAAGCGTCACCACCATATTCCTATTTCTAGGAGTTGTAGCAATACCTTCTACCACTTATTTTGTTTTATAAACCGAGAACTTACAAGACGATTGCCCTCAGAGTGTCAGAAACTGAGGCTCTTTTGCCGGCGACGGCACGTTCATTAATCTGCCGCCTATAACACTCAAGGATCAGTTTCACAGTGGCTAGCAAGCCCGTAGCTCCTACTTCATCACAGAAAGTCTGTGCAAAACTCCCTAGCCTCTAGAAAATTCAACAGATATTAACCTTCTCCGAGCCGTGGACACCTGGTCCCGGTCAGGGAGGGACTTGCACCTTAAACCTTCTTACCTATTGGTTTATGTGTCTGTATGATTTATATCAGTAATGTTTGCCGTAGTGGAAAGCGCTGAACTTACCTCTCGGGGGCCGAACGACGTCTCATGTCGACGAAAAGTCTTCTTTGGATGTAAAAAGTCTCTTCAGAGTTACTCTGACCGCACCTTATCTCACCTCCGAACAGCTCATTGCAGGTGCTTCCTGTGCACCTGTTACTTCTGCAAATTTGCGGTTTCTGCCCCTGCCCTGCACACAACCACACCACTGTGAACTTTTCTTGGCACATAATGTCCACAAAAAAGAGAGATAAGTGCAGACACCTCACATGTCTGAAACATGTGCGGCTACCTACGCAGTTACTTTATCTCAACAAATGCACATCAAAATGCTTGGATTTTTTGATTTAAAGTCACATCTAGTAAAATCTCAAAGATAAAACTTAAAAGTAAAACCTTTGTTATTCGTATCAAATCTTTTCTAAGAAATGTTTAGCTCTTCAACTTTCAGGGCCAGACGCCTCATTCCCTTATCTTCCAGATCATAGAAATCACACAGTAAAATATAATAAATCACCTTTAAAGTAACTCAAGACGAGTAGTTTTCAAATGGTGAATTGATATAAAGAAATGGAATACAGTTGTAAATGATCAAGCGGTTATATGAAGCTTATGTGTAAATTCAGTCAGGAAGACTAGGGGTGCAATCTCATTCATTCTCATTCATTCTGGGTCTCTCTTTCATGGGCTATTAATATGTCAGCTGATTATGGGCGTCTCTCTTTTCAGTGACAAATCAGATCTTGCCATATCTCCCTAAACCAATCACATTGCTGCTGTCAAAAGTTTAAAAACCATTCTCCTCTATGCTGTTTTCAGTGTCAGTATTCAGCACAAACGGATGCGACCCTCCACCACCCCATCACCTCCAGATTCATCACATCAGAGTAATCCTGCTCCACTTCATTCATCGGATCTGCATCAATCTTCACTACCACCATCACCAGTGTCACCAGACCCGGGGGGAATAATCCTAAATCCTACTACAGCCTCACTTCCCCCCTTATTATGTCACATTGGGTCTAAATCGCCAAAGACTGTTACTATTCATAATTTGTGCACTTTGTAATAAATCACCATTCAATTCATACGAGTCTCTCCTGATTGAAATGGTCAAAAGTGATCGAATGATAAACAACAACACATGGTTAAAATATCAAAAGGACGATGTGGAGGCAAAAACAAATAAGGACTCAGAAACAAGAGAGCGTCTTTCGGAGTTTTAATACACACTTGCAAGTGGGCACACAACCACCAACATAGAATGTTCAGGGCTGAGAGCACTGAGTCTCTCGGTTTAGCGACATTTATAACCTTGCATGAATGCTCACAGTCGTATATCTCACATTGTCGTCTCTGTCTGGCACTTCTGTCCATTTAAGGTACTTGTCCTCAAGCAGGCACTACATGTTACAGTATTCAACCGCTGATATGGATCAAAAAGCTTAAGACAGAATAATTCCTATCCACCTTATTCCTAGCCCCCATGATGCCTTGCATGAATTATGGGCGCAACTTCGCGTTGTGTCACTGAATCCTAACCGGCGTTTTCCATAGTAACGGTACGCTAATCGTCTCTCCTAGAGTGATTGTATTAAACAATGTAGTAAAACATGTGTGAACACCACCTATTACAGCTCAAACAGGATAATCATAGCTCTGCCTTCTATTATGGAGGGATGGGAGGACAACCTGAAGAAGATAACCTACACTAGCATATTTAACTACTTTATCGACTCCGTTGCTACAGACGATGAAGCGATGAACAATCTGAAAAGCTCTGAGGCAGATCAGTACTTCCACAGTAACGAGGTTTTGATAGTATCATTTATTGGAAATTTACGAGCATATGGAATTCTTTCTGCTTATTAAAATAACTAGAAAATGGTTCATTTCTACATCAGTAGGGAAAAGTTAATACTGTAATACACATAAAAAGGAAATGCACATTTGTATAGTTTTATTTATTTGCATAGCAATGTGTTACATGTACCTTAAACCACCTTTGAGCTTTCTTGTAAAGTCATATACAGTGAACAGAAAATTTGCCACTAAATGACATCAATGCCAAAAAAACAAAAGCTGCGGTCAGTTCAGTAAAACAAATTTTACCTCCTCACAGTACGTAACACCATATCATAAATATTTATGGAATATACATGTATGTCTCACATATTTTGATAATTAAAATGGATCATGTTGCATGTAATGGCTCAAACAATGACAATTTCACTGAGGATCAACTCATCACTCATGTAAATTGTAGACAATTGTACTTACTCCTTTGCACACGTGCCAAAACTAGCGCTTTTTGCTTGAAATTCAAATCTGTTGTGAACAACAAACTAATTGTTTAGAGATCTGAGCTCATTGTTCTGAAAAAAATTATTCTTATTTGATAATTAAACCAAAGTGAATGAGAAAAACTTTTCATTTTGGTAGCATTTGCCAACTAACTGACACGATAACTAGGTTTTGAAGCATGAATGAAGTGTTTTAGGTGAGGTACTGCCTTTTGCAGAGTTGTAATGTCCCTTCAAACAGTTGTGACAATTGCACTTCTAGTTCAGAGAAAGTAAAGACTGACAAAGCGATTGCGAAAAAGCCATTTACATGCACGAAAACATAATATGTTCTTGAGCTGATACTATATACGTGGACGTGGAGCTTTCTCACACAGCCAGCGTCGCTTGGACGAACAGGCGATGTCATACCAGTTGGCCAGCTCTGGGTCGACGTTATATATGTTCACACAGTCTTCTACCTTCATGGGGTTGCGATCCGGCTGGCCAGACATCCAAAACCTAAGTGACAGTATAGAGATGGAGGTCAGAGAGATGCAGTCTAAATATTCATGTTGGATCACTGGAGTGAGAACCAATAAACCAGGTTGTTCAGAGTAATGTTATATTTCTCAAAACTGAAATGGGTGTTTTGCTAACATGTCAGGACTGACGTGTCTGTGAGTCACCTTTAGACCTTTAGTGTTTGATTTTTCTCTCTAATCACAGTTTGAATTGGGTCTAATTATCCTCAGGAAGATATAAAATGCCTAAATAGAAATAAAGTAAAATACAAATGCATTTCAGAGATCAGATCTCCTTGAAAAAAAATTGGTCTGTTTCAGATCTGGTCCAAAATTTCAGACCTGTGAAACATTTATAACTGAGATCTTATCTGAATCAACCTGCCTAGCAGAAAAATACAGGGTTACTCTAAAGGCCTTACGATTTGGTCAGCGCAGATCCATCCACCCATTTCCACCCAGTGCTCCCAGTGCTCCCAGTTGGGTCATACAGACCAATCCAGTACGCGAGACCATCATTCCCATTCAGGCGGTACAAGCTCTTCTGTTGATTGAGACCATAGAAAATGTAACTATGACTTTAACATCAAGAATGGCAAACGCACATACAATCAGAGCCAGATTTACCTGTTCCTCTTCGCTGTTGATCACCACCAGGTCAGCATCTTTACTCTGACAGTATTTCCTGCTGTCCATCCATGTCTTCTCCTCAGTGGAGACGAAGTAACATCTGGAGTTAATCAACGTCCAACTTGCAGGACACTGCTGAGAGGAACCACAACCACTCAGCTCTGGAGGAGGAAACAAACGACACATCACGAATTAGACTGAGGCATTTAATGGGCAGCTATAACTACAAATAGATCTCCAACTTTGACAATGAATTTAATTTAAAGACAATAAATATACATATTCTATTGTATATCTGTGACCATAAAACACTAATTGTAATTAGTACCTACAGTATATAACAGACTACAACTGCTACTATGCAGTCATCAATTGCAAACACATATTCATGTCTAAAATTAAAACTATAAAGATAAATAACTGCAGTAGAAAGGTTCACCCAATAGAGTGCAGATCTCCACCAGGTGTGTCTGCAATGACAACAGCTGTAAAGTTTGATTGACTGAACACAACCCACAACAGGCTAACCCCTCGTCTAGACTACAAGTGTATCAGATGTGTTTTTCACTCACACGTCTCACACAACAGATACACTCTCATTTTAATCTATGCAGATGTCTACACCGGCTCTCAGGGGCGCGACTCAGCTCCGTCTCACTGGCTTAACGGCGACTTGAAGCATTTATTCAAGTCAATTTGTTTGACAATATAAGTGTAAACGTGAGATTGATGCTTAATAATATCGCATGGCATAACTGTGTCTCTGGCTGCAGAGCAGCCGTGTGTGTAGTTCCGTTAGCTATTAGTGGCGGTGATGCCCTCAGCTGTGTGTGTACTGGTACTGTTAGCTGTTAGCTTAGTATGCAAGATTAGCTGTGGACAGACACAGAGATGCACACACCTGCATGTACACACTCACTCTCACACACGGTGATCTCATTATCCCCTGGCAAAGAAACATAAATCCCCTGACTGTGGTGACTCCTGGTGCCAGTATCAGAAAAGATACTGCAATGCAACAACTGTCCCTGATGTGCAGCTAACGCCAATACAGTTAAAGTTTTCATATTTGCTGTTCTAAATGGCATGTGCTATTTAGAAAATAAAAAACTTTACTAAACAAGAGCTGCTGCTTTTGAACTTTCCCAGCAGCAACAAAGGTTTCTTTGGAGAAACTCCAAGAAGCGTTGGTTGTTGTGGTAAATTTTCATGATGTTTTCATAAAAGTATAACCTAAGATAAGTATATAGTTTTTTTATACAGAATGTTCATATACTAGGGTATTTTGGTTCAAATATAAATCAAATGTATCATTTATTCTTTGATACAAGATAATGATAATATTACATAAAGTAATGTGTGTCTGATACATTAGTGAGGGAAAACACACTGCCTCTCTAGTTGGGAGAAATGGAGCATGGCAGGGGGTTTCTAGCAGAATGGCGAGGCATGCAAGGCTCCAGCGAGCCTGCAGCATCAGATGTAACGTTACATCCAGGCTTGTAGACAAATGCGAGGAGGTGGGGGTGGGGGTGGGGGGGGGGGGTTTGCAAGCGAGTGGCGACACACGAACGATGGCTGATGCTGTAGGCAAGATGAGGAGGCTCTGAGATTTTACACCTTGAGCTGGTGGCATGAATGGAGGCGGCTCGGGTAAAAAGTTCGCCCAATGAGGGTAAAGAACATGAAAGAGAATTGTGAATGAAGCTCTTGGTATATAAGGAGGACTGGTTTGTCATGTACGTTAGTCCTCCGTTCGAACTGACGACTCGTGTTTGTTTTTGGTGACAGAAATTAACACTTTTGCATCGAGATCTGTTGACTTCTCTCGACCAATTTTTGAACCTGATTTTTGAGAACTCTAATATTTTCTAAATTTATAACGATAAAAGTGCTGAAGGAGGACGCCCTTTCTTTCGCTGGCCCAAGGTCGGGACATTTTTTCTTCAACATGGTATTCGCAGGAGACGTGACCAAACTGTAAAAAAGATGAAGACTGAAAGAATGATGAAGAATGGAGGAGGAAGAGGAAGACATGAAGAGGAACTAAAGTTGAGGTCAGAAGACTGATTTGTTCTCACCTCTCAGCTGTAGCCTGTCCCTCTCCTCCCCCAAGTTGTTTATCATGTTGGTGAGATCAGTGATTCTGTTTTCAAGCCGGCTGTTGTCTCTGGTCAAGGCGTTGATTCTGTCTTGACATCTGTTGTACTCGCCAGGCTTCTTTCTCTCACAATCATTTTCCTCCTCCTTCACCTGGTTTTGGTCGCTGAGATCAGTTGTGTTGCAGTTCGAGTAGGTTGAGTCCTTGCTTGAGTACACTGATATATAAAAAAGAACATTTTGTTCAGGTTTTGTTTGACAGCAACATGTAAAATTACACCACTCAGCGTGTGTATTTGCAATATTGTGGTGCTGTCAATGCAACACTGTCTTAGCACATTTTAAGTTGCACAATAAGAAGAAACCATACTCACATGTAAGGCGTAGAGAAATATTGAGAATGGCTTGTATGATAAACAGCACGCCAAAGCCAAGAAAAAGCAGGTGACAGTGTCTTCTCTCTGCAAAATCAACACACATACAAACAATAAGAAAAAGTCTATATAACCATGGTAGCAGCCATCTCAGGCTGTATTGAAGACTTGACACTAGTGATTGAGACTATAAACTCATGTTTACAAGGTTTACTGAGGTAATAAGTCAAGTGAGAAGTAGGCTCATTTTCTCACAGACTTCTATACAATCAGACTTCTTTTTGCAACCAGAGGAGTCGCCCCCTGCTGGCTGTTAGAAATGATTCAAGTTTAAGGCACTTCAGCATTGGCTTCACTTCTCAGACTCTGGAGTTGCCCACTGAATAAATCACATAACATCCACCAATGTGTGTATAGGTTCAGTGTTGAAACACGCTTGTTGAATAAAGAGCTGATGCTTCCTGTGAGTTTTTCAACTAGAATTTAGCATATTAGCAACAATAGCATGTTGTCATGTTACGTTAGCATTTAAAGGTCCCATGAGCTGGAATCACTGCTTCCTTATTTTGATGTACATCGCAGGACTTAAAGATAAAAACAGTTTGGTTAAGGTTAAACAAAGATTGTGGTTTTGGTTAGATATTGAAAAGTAAACATACAAGTGAAGTCAACATTGACTTTTTCAATATTTAACCCAGACCACGATCTTTACCTAACCTTAATCCTGAGTTCCTAAACATAACCATTGTATTGCAATTGGTGGGTTTTGTTGTTAATACGCGTTGTCAGGGAACGTTTTGCAGATAGAGTAGGCTATAAATTACATTTGTAGGGTTGTGCGACTAAAAGAAACGTACAATTCAACCTGTGTTGTTTAACAGTACATATACAGTAAAATGATGTGTGTTATTACCTGTTTGAGTTGTATCCCCTCTGCGTTTCTGCTCACGTCTTGGTCGCTCATTAACATAATCTGCCATCTCTATTTGCTGCATCCTCCTGGTTGCCTTAATATTTGGTGAGTTCAGAGGAGTCTGACCAGTGAACTATGTGTTCCCTCTTCTGGTTTGTGTCTTCCCCAAGAGTGAGCTAATGAGAAGAAGTCAAATTGAGGAAGAAATAATTATGTGGAAATACAATTTCTCAAACTAAAATCTGTTTCACTTGAACGACTGAAAGCTATTTATAATTATATAATTCAAAATATTTGATAAATTGATACATTTTGCCTAGGGCACTAAAAAAAGGCTAGAGCCAGCCAATTGAAATATGTGCACACCTTCTTTCTTTCTTCTTTTTTTTACATCAGATTTCGAAATATCAAAACTAGGAATAAAATGTTTCCGTATGTAAAAACAATAAATAAAATTGAGCACACCGAGATAATCAATGTATTTTATTATATAACATCTCCCATCTCTTTAAAAAAAATATAAGTGTATGTGTATAAAATGGTGTTTTTCCTGTTTATGTGTTGTCTACATGCATCATGTCCCAGATAAAGCTACAGTATATCAGTTTAGATGAAGCTATGCACATCAGTTAAACTGCTGTTGGTACTACATGTTCCCGTACCCAGAGAGTGAATATACTATTTTTGTCTTTGTCGATGGATAAAAGTTGAGTATGTGATGCTCTCGTGGTTTCGTATGCTTGTTATGATTTCACTTCCTTTAGCAATGTGTTGACATCAAACTCTGAAAATTAGTTTGTAGAACTTCCTCTTCCTCTTCCTCTTTCTCCCAAATTGCAAATCTTTGTTATAATTAATGACGACGGCAGGAGAAGATGGAGTGAAGCAAAAGCACTGGTTGGTTCAAGAGATAAACAACCTGACGAAAAAAGCTTCATAACTCTGATAACCATCATCTGAAATGACCATTTGAATGAGTCATTTTACTTTGTTGGCACTTCTGCTTTCGGTCCCGGATTTGGCAGCAATGTTGGAAATTTAGGTTTTGTCACCTCGAGCTCTACCAGTGACGACATTTTGTGTTTCAACATGTTGTGTTCTGTTGTCTCGTGGCTGCATGACAACGGAAAGAAAACTCCCTTTTATTTTCATCAAATGGCTCACAGGTGCCCAGATGTCACATCTAAATAAGCAACGTGTGTTATTACAGTATACTTCACTGTCCAATATTGGCAGATTTTAGATTTTAGAACAGAATATCAGAATATTCACAGAGTCGATAGATATCCTCTCCTCTGCTGTGAGATGTTTTAACACAAACATGTGTAATGTGTTTCCATTTAATGACTAATGTAATGTTTTATCAGTCATTTTAATTAATACACGTGTCCTTAATATCTGTTGTATGATCTATTGGTGGTGATTTGAATAATGGAAGGCTTCACACTGTGCCAGATTTGTTTTTAAATTAGGACTGTCAAAGTTAACACGATAATAACACGTTCTCACCTGAAAATAAGAATCGTTGTGTTTTGTTTCCTTAGAACAGGGGTCAGCAACCTTTACTATCAAAAGAGCCATTTTAGGCAAAAAAAAAAAAAAAAAAAAAATCTGTCTGGAGCCGCAAAACATTTGAGCAATGTGATGAAGGTAACACAGTTTAGAGTCTAAGTATATAGTATATAAGTCTAATGCAGTGAGGGCCAAAGTACAAACGTACTACGGAGTATTACGACCACATTGAGGGAAAGAAATCTGAGATTTACAGAATAAAGTAATAATATTACGAGAATAAAGTCATAACTTGACGAGAAAAAAAGAAAATAACAAATAAAATTAATACTTTATAATATTATGACTTTATTCTCATAATACTACGACTTTTTTTCGTAAACCTATGACTTTATTCTCGTAATATCCGATTTATCTTTTTTCCTCAATGTGGCCCTAATACTCCGTCGTACCGTCGTACCATAGACCTACAACAATGATTAATAAAAATGAAAATGTAAACAAAAAACAGTTATTCATTTCCACTAATTTTTTTAAAAATCCACAGGGAGCCACTGGAGAGAGGCTAAAGAGCCACGTTTGGCTCCGGAGCTGCAGGTTGCAGACTCCTGCCTTAGAATGAGCTGTTGATATCTACATAGGGAGCGGGTCCTCTTCACGGAGTCCTCCATGTTGCAGCGTTATGTTTCTACAGTAGCCCAGAAAGGACAAACCTAACTCTCTTAACTTTTCCTGCTTTGGCCGGAGACAATAACGTTACTCACTCCCGTCGCCGCCGCGCTCTCTCTCTTGCTTCACCACTCACTTCCCACGAACACACTCTCTCTACGCACTGGCTCTGCTCCAGATGGCTCCAGAGAGGGACATTCATGTTTTCGCGTTAACCACCGTAGCTCTCCAACACGCTTGGCACACGGAAGAGGCTTCACTTGGTTGCAATCCCCTCACCTCACTGCAAGATACCGCCGGATCCTACACAGGACCTTGAAGATTTTCCACTTTGCAGGAAACCAAGTTGTAGCTGGAGCAGCGGTCAAAGATCAAGGAAAAATGAGGAACAACAAAAATGTGTTGCGTTCTTGTTTATAGACAGCATGTAAAAGAAGAAGTGGATTACACATCAGTTTCACACTGATAAAAACACATTCTCTATCACCATTATTGTCACTCTCCAGTCAGTGGTGAAAACATGGCAAAATCTGAGATCACTATGGACTATGTAAATCTACCTGATGGATCTGCCAGGAGCAACACCATAGGGAGGACTGCTGCAGTGTCTGGTGAGACAGAAAACCTTCAGTTTAACATTCAACCATAAAAGCAATATGGATAGAAAATTAATACATTTAAAATGTAGAATTCAGAATTTTAAGAAAATTTCAGTGTAGAAAAACTGAGGAAGAACTCATTCCTCCATCTGTTTTGTGTGAAAATGTATAAAAATATTATTGATCTGCTTTTATGTCAATAACGGCAATAAGTCGGACTCGTTTCCGGTGGGGGTTGGCCTCCGCCAGGGCTGCGCTTTGTCACCAATCCTGTTCGTAATATTCATGGACAGGATATCGAGGCGTAGTCGGGTGGAGGAGGGTTTGCAGATCGGTGTGCTGAGGATCTCATCGCTGCTTTTTGCAGATGATGTGGTCCTGTTGGCATCATCGGTCTGCGACCTCCAGCACTCACTGGATCGGTTCGCAGCCGAGTGTGACGCAGTCGGGATGAGAATCAGCACCTCTAAATCTGAGGCCATGGTTCTCAGCAGGAAACCGGTGGTTTGCCTACTCCGGGTAGGGAATGAGTCCTTACCCCAAGTGAAGGAGTTTAAGTATCTCGGGGTCTTGTTCGCGAGTGAGGGGACGATGGAACGTGAGATTGGTCGGAGAATCGGAGCAGCAGGGGCGGTATTGCATTCGCTTTACCGCACCGTTGTGACGAAAAGAGAGCTGAGCCGGAAGGCAAAGCTCTCGATCTACCGTTCAATCTTCGTTCCTACTCTCACCTATGGTCATGAGGGTTGGGTCATGACCGAAAGAACGAGGTCGCGGGTGCAAGCGGCCGAAATGGGTTTCCTCAGGAGGGTGGCTGGCGTCTCCCTTAGAGATAGGGTAAGAAGCTCAGTCATCCGTGAGGGACTCGGAGTAGAGTCCTTGCTCCTTTGCGTCGAAAGGAGCCAGTTGAGGTGGTTCGGGCATCTAGCACGGATGCCTCCTGGGCGCCTCCCTTGGGAGGTGTTCCAGGCACGACCAGCTGGGAGGAGACCACAGGGAAGACCCAGGACTAGGTGGAGAGATTATATCTCTACTCTGGCCTGGGAACGCCTCGGGATCCCCCAGTCAGAGCTGGTTAATGTGGCCCGGGAAAGGGAAGTTTGGGGTCCCCTGCTGGAGCTGTTGCCCCCGCGACCCGATCCCGGATAAGCGGTTGAAGATGGATGGATGGATGGATGCTTTTATGTGATGTCAGTTCATTGACATTTTACACTGAAGACCATTTTACAGCTATAGTTCTTGTTTGTTTAATTGACTTCTAAGTACATAATGGTTCACAGAGCTGCCTAACTTCTGACTTCTTGGTCAAGAGCAAAATTATCCAGATAACTCTGTAACCCCGCGTCTCTTGTTATCTTGTTTTGTGTGCATGTCTGCCTGATTTCTCGTCACAGAGAGAAATCTCGTACGTCTGGTTGCTGTGAGCTTCGGACTCCTGTGTGTCCTACAAGCTGCTCTCAACATTTCCCTGCGTCTCGCTCTCTGTGAGTCAAACTGTGACTACTGTTGCTCCTAGACTTTTTAAATGCTCTATTATAATAGGACCAGAAATTAATGGGATGTCACTTGATCAAAATATTTAATTGTAATTAATCGCTTCATTGTCCATAGTTAATCGGGATTAATTGCGAATTGATTGCACATTTTTTTTCTGTTCAAAATGTACCTTAAAGGGAGATTTGTCAAGTATTTAATACTCTTATTAACATGGAAGTGGGCAAATATGCTTGCTTTATGCAAATGTATCTATGTATTTATTATTGTAAATCAATTAACAACACAAAACAATGACAAATATTGTCCAGAAACCCTCACAGGTACTGCATTTAGCATAAAAAAATATGCTTAAATCATAACATGGCAAACTCAAGCACAACAGGCAACAACAGCTGTCAGTGTGTCAGTGTGCTGACTTGACTATGACTTCCCCAAACTGCATGTGATTATCATAAAGTTGGCATGTCTGTAAAGGGGAGACTTGTGGGTAACCAGAGAATCCATTTTCATTCACATATCTTGAGGTCAGAGGTCAAGGGACCCCTTTGAAAATGGCCATGCCAGTTTTTCTCGCCAAAATTTAGCTTAAATTTGAAGCGTTATTTAACCTTTTGGTTAACCACCGACATGTTTGTTACCAATGAATTCATCAGGTTTTCTAGTTTCATATTATGCCAGTATCTTCACTCTAGCTTTAAAACTGAGCCCGCTACAACCTAGAAAATTGCAAGTTGCGTTAATGCGTTAAAGAAATTTGTGGCGTTAAAACTAATTTGCGTTAACGCGTTATTATCGCGTTAACTTTGACAGCCCTGATAATGTTATTAGTGTTTAGCTCACATGATCAATGATAACATAGCAACGCCTCATTATAATTCTGTGTTTGTGCTTTCAGGCTCCATCACAGTTTCCATCCAATTCAGTAAAATTCAGTTAGACAAGTTTGGGGAAGTTTAGAAACACAACACAATGGTAATACCCCAACAAAGTGAACTTATTACTTTCAGATTCAGAATGAAGAGGGGGGGACTTTCCATTTAGTTCATGTATCATATTTTTGCCCTTATTACAGTTTTTCTCATTCGCTTTGGGCTCAATTCTTGAATGAGAATTATTTTTTTCAAAACAATAAGTTAAAATCTCTGAACAATTAGTTTGTTGTTCACAACAGATTAGAATGTATCATTTTTTCAGGCAAATTGCATGTTTTTTGGCACATGTACAAAAGAGTCAGTACAATAACCACTTGAACACGTCTGGCTGATCAAAGTTGAGTTGAGTTGATTCTCAGTGAAGTTGTCGTCCTCTTCACAACTTCTTAATATTAATTCATTGTTTGAGCCGTCACATGCAAATTTATCCATTCAATTATCAAAATCTGTTAGATATTCATGTATATTACATAAATATCTCTGACGAGGAGGTACAATTAGTTGTATTTGAACTGAACTATAGCAGGTTTTTTCATTGTTGCAGGGTTGTTGTCGTTTTTTGGCATAGATGTCATTTTGTGGCAAAATTTCTGTTCACAGTACATGACTTTACATGAAGGATCAAAAGAGAAGTTTACAGTACATGTAACACATTGCTAAACCAATACTGTAAATGTACTGCATACATACACATTTCTGTGTAACTATTACAGTATTGTAGAGTATTTGACCTGCTGTTAGAATGCGGATCTAAAAAGCTCAGTGTGATATACAACAGCATTCAGCGAGACAAAACTTACATTCTTGTGTATAACAGTAAGCAGTCAGTGTCAACAAAAAAGAAGAACAAAACACTTCCATTTCAACATTTCCAGTTGAGTGCCATGGTGAAAAAACATCTAAACATTTTGACCAGTACGGCTCACACGATAACAAAACAACTTTTCATTTTGGTGGCCAATTTACTGACACAATAACGAGGTTTTGAAGCATGAATGAAGTGTTTTGGGTGAGTTACTACTTTTTGCAGACGTGCAACAGAGTTGTGATGTCCCATCAAACAGTCGTGACAATTGTACTTAAAGTTTAAAGAAAGTTAAGACTGTTTAAAAAAAATGAGCAAAAGCGAATCAGAAAAACTGTAAACCCAAGACACAACTTTCAGCCTGTAAACTTAGTCCAGTATTCTTGACACATGAATTCTCAATGAAGTGTTCTTCTCTTTCAGACAATAAGACACCAGATATAGAGGCCAGCTGCACAAACCTGACTGACGAGCTGAAGAGAGAACTGATTAACTTTGGTCAGTTTGAGGATGAAACTCGTCATACCAATAATGAGAGCGTGTATCCAAAGAGACATTCAGCGCAATCTTGGGCCAAACTATATATAGTCTATCAGATGAACTCCACAATAAACCAGAGCCAAACGGACTGATACGATGATCCACTGTTGTAAATAAGACTTTACAGTTATACTGGGGTTTTGTTTTTTGGGAAGACACTGTAGGATTTTATTAAACATGTTTTATTCAGACTTTGGTAACACTTCATTTTACAGGTCCGCAAACTTCATGGTAATTAGGTGATAATTAACAAGTAACCTATTTGAAATTTCTTTGGAATTACTGCCAAATTACCCCAATATTTACATCAAAATTTATTGAAAATCACCTTATTATAAACATTATTTAACAATTATATTCCACTATTTCCCAATAGTTGGTAATTTATTTAATATATTTCCAGGAAAAGAATACAAAGTTAATTGATATGCTTTATTTCAATGTCTGCTGATAAATAGATTATAATTAGCCAATAACTTATTTGAAATTTTTCTTAAAAAACTCCCTGAATCATGACATCAGCTACCAGGTTACATCTGTGTCGACAATAAGTCACACGATGGTGAGATTTGTGTCTGATCAGAAGTGTCTTCTATCAGTTTTGGTTTTCCACCTCCGATGAAGAGCAGCCGCTTCTCAAGCCTAAGGGCCCTATTTAAACCATTATATGCTATTTTAGCATATCAGTATTAAATCAATTGGCCACCTGGCCAATCAGATTTAAGTTAGTTTTTTGTTTTTGCAAAAAGTCTGATTCAAATAATTTTGTAACTTTAAATTCTGCCTTTAAAGGTTCTCTATACGATATACAGAGCATTATTATAGCAGTTATTTGCTATGTAAAGATATAGTGGAATAGGGGTAAGACGTCCCCCGCTAGCAGGCGGGGTTAAAGGAAACTCTACTGCGCCTGCTATATTATCTGTAATTCACCGACCTTTTTTCATCATATTCTTTTTTACTTTGAGCTTTATAATGCATACTTTGCATTTCATTTTAAAAGGGACTATTTGTAACTTCTTACAGGTATAAATCATTCCGGGTTGATGTCCCATGCGCGTTCGCGTGTGGCTACGCTGTTCAGACAAGACTCCAACACAAACTACACGGAAGCACCAAAACCTCTTGGTTCTATCTAGTGAAGCCCGTCTTGTAAACAGTGTTGGCCGCGGTCGGAGGACGCGGGGGAGACCGTAGCTTTGGTCTCCAGGGCCGGAGTCTCTGCTCCTCTGCCTGCCTGCCTGCCTGCCTTCACTCAGCTCGCTCCACCTCTTGTGCATGCGCGCACACTACACACTGCATAAGAGTTAGTTTAGCTCTGAGAATATCTATTGAATGTACAGTGGACGTTTGTGCAGAAATAAATGCTGCAGCTCCTCCAGACCAACAGAGGTTTCCCGTGTCTTGTGAAGTGACGGGCTCCGCAGCGAGAAACGTTATCGTCTTGGACCAAAACTCCGGTGTCTCCCCTGTTCCCTCCGACCACGGTCGGGAGGCTGAGGCATGAAAAGCCAACACTAGGATCAGCATTGATTCATGGAGAGAGCTTCGTCTGGTCAGCTAACATTACTGCCAAGCAGGTGAAATATAGAGTGATATTGTGGTTTTAGCTGACGTGTGTCGCCTCACTGTGTTGATCAATGCTCATTCATGTCTATTTAGAGCGAACACAAGCGTGCACGCGAGCAACAGGACGCTGACTTTGGTTGACCTAACGGCCACAGGTGTCGCTGTTAACAAGCGATTTCTGATTCTTACAAACAGTCCCTTTAATCAATTCAAAAATCACTTTTCAAAAATGTTCAATTTGTCATAATCACATATGTTAATTTCTGAGATATTAAGGTTTCTCTTTGTTGTTATCCAAAACAGATCAGTATTTCCAACAAGGCTGGGTGTATTTCCGTCCCAGTCTCTATTACATTTCTTCTGTCAGAAAGTCCTGGCAAGAAAGCAGAGCTGACTGTCTGCAGAGAGGTGCAGACCTGGTGATCATCAACAGCAAAGAAGAGCAGGTGTTAATGTGTGAATGAGTGTGACTTGGAGGTTAAGAGAGACAATAATAAGAGAGAGTGAAACATGTTATCCAGGTTTGGCCGTGGATTTAAATCACCTCCATTTCTATTGATTAGTGATCAACTGTTTTTCTCTACAAAAAAGGATTTCACAAGAAAATTCCACAAGCAGACATGGATCGGACTGATGTTTAGAGGGACGTGGAAATGGGTGGATGGCACTCCGCTCACCAAAAGGTTCACTCTTTTATTCAAATTACATTAATGCTGAAACTAAAAGCTTTTTTTTTTTATTTCAATGTTATTGATAAATCAATTTGTAATGAATCACAGGGAACATTTTTATTTTGTAACTTAAACCTGGTCACATTCCAGCATGTCGCTGTCCATCAGATGCTTCTTGGGTTGTAAAAGATTATTTTTTGGTTTCAGCTACTGGGCTCCTGGGGAGCCAAACGGGTTTGAAGACAGAAATGAACACTGTGTTAAAATAAAGTTCTATGAACAGGAGAACAGCTGGAATGATATACAATGTGGAGACCAAAACTTCTGGATCTGTGAAAAGAGGATAGCTTCATAACTCAGCTTATAAAACCCTGAAAAGATGAAATTCACTTCATGTTCAATCTGAATGCACAAATTCATTTATTCATTCATTCATTCATTCAACCTTTATTTAAATCTTAAGGAATCATTGAGGGCTTGCCCTCATTTACAAAGATGTCGAGAGTACAATAAATAAGGGATATTGTACAGCGAGCCGGTCACTGTTGTGAAAGAATCCCTGACAGGGTGACGCAGCACCCTGACGCGGAGCGGAGTGTCTCATCGCCCTGAAGGGGGTTCTTTCATAACAATGACCTGCTGGCTGTACATTATCCCGCTTATTAAACGGCTACTTACTGAAGAAATCAAAATTTTGACACAAAAACGGTCCGCCAGAGTCCGACATCAGAACTGCGCCCATAGATACGATCTGTTACAAAGAAATTACAGACCGCAGAACACCGTCATTAACCAATCAGAATCGAGTATTCAACACAGCCGTGTAATAATACAGAATAAATACACACAGAAAATAAGTAAGGAATTACAAGAAGCAACCAGCCAGACGACAATAGAACAATGTAAATAACAGTTACATTCAAGAGCGGAGAAGTTTGTAATCATGCATTTACAATCACCGAGGTGCAAATGTGTTTCATTTGAATGTGTTTTGTAAACTGTTCCAAGTTTTTGCAACAAAAACACCAAAAGCAGTTTCCTCAAATTGAATGTTTGCACGCGGGACTTCAAGCTTTAGCCGATCACTTGAACGAGTTGAGTAATGACTATAGGACCATTTTGTATGTACTGTACCATGATGTATGACGGCAAGTTGCCATTAAGGGCTTTATAAATAATTATTACACGGCTGTGTTGAATACTCGATTCTGATTGGTCAATCACGCCGTTCTGCGGTCTGTCATTTCTTTATAGTAAAACATTGCTATTTATAACAGACCGTTGCTAGCGGACCGTTTCTGTGTCAAATTATTGATTTCTTAAGAAAGTAGCCGTGTAATAAGCGGGATAATGTACAGCTAGTGGGTCATTGTTGTGAAAGAATCCCTTTCAGGGTGATGAGTGACACTTCCGCTTTGCTTCGGTGTTTTGCATCGCCCTGTAGCGGGGATTCTTTCACAACATTGACCGGCTCGCTATACATTATCCCTTACATAAAAAACAACGCCTATCACGTTTTACTGCTAGAGATGCCCACCCAACCTTTTCATACAAAATGCCAGGATGAGTAGAATAACTGTCACTGGTAATAAATCTATAGGGTTGAGTGATAAACTCAATCTAACGGTTTGAGAGTGGAGGCAGAGGCGTGTCTATAGATAACGTCACCATAATCCAAGATGGACAAGAAAACGGCCTCAACTATTTGCTTCCAACAGAACATAGTAAATAAAGCTCTGTTTCTGTACAAATATCCAATTTTTTGTCATAGCTTGCTGACAAGTGTGTCAATGTGAAATTTAAATGTAAGTTTTGGGTCCAGCCAGATGCCGAGGTATTAATACTCAGAGACCCTGTCAATACTAAGTCCATTCAGAGTGGTAATATGCAAACTGTTGTCCACAATGTCTCTGGCTCTAGAGAATAACATATGTTTAGTCTTCTTTGCATTCAGAACTAATTTCAGATTAAAAAGTGTATTTTGCAAAAACCCAACAGGGCCCCTTTAAAGAGGAACTATTGTCAGAGAGAGTGGAGCAGGTGGACCCAAATGCAGGAGATCACAACAGGATCAGACAACAGGAACTTGGAGAAAATAACTTTAATTAAATCTCCAACGCAGGCAAGGCAGAACAGAAACTCTCATGACAAAATCAAGGATCCAACAAAGACTGAACAGAAAACCAGGACTTAAATACAAACTGATCTGATGAGAGGATGAAGTGCAGGTGGAGAGATGGGCGGAGAAGCTCAGGTGAAGGAAATGAGGTGATTAGGCCGAGGGATGGGCAGGAAGCTGATTGGCAGAGGAAAAACACTGTGAACAAGAAAGGAGCTGATTGGTTGGGAAGAACTAACGAGGCTGATTCAGAGGAGGTGTGTAGATGGGCAAAGGAGGGAAAGCCAGTACATGAACACAGAAGGAAAATCAGAGTACAGAAAAACCCAAAACACAGAAAACAACTCAGTCCAGTCTATAAAAAGTCTGAAGGCATCTGGATACAGTGCCATACCGTGACAACTATTATGCTTTTTTTTTTTTCTCGGTGCATTTTTGTATTTTGGGTTTCTACCAGAACATGTTTAACTAGCTAGTTTTGTTTGAGGGCGTGCCAAACTAGCAGCTAGGCAGGTATTATGCAAATGTGTTACTTGGTGACATCACCACATTACGGAAGAAAAGGCGGGACTTCAACAAGGCGTTTCAGGCAGTTCAGGAGCAGTGTTTCTGTGGGGGGGAGTAACTCCCTTTGGCGTGGACTTTGGGCTTTGTAACTTTGCAGACCTTTTACATGCACAAAAAACAATATAGCACACTAAAGGAAAGGGAAAAGGCACAAAAGCATAATAGATCATCTTTAATTACAGTACATGCATATCTTATTTTATGGAGGTGCTGCTGTAAGGCAGTATTTGACTGGATAATGATACTGGCTTATTTGTATGTACAAAATGGAAAGCAATGCAAAGCCTTATCCATGTCTTTATGGGGGTGATAATAACAATTGAGCTAGATTTACATGTTAATGCTAATTAATTTACCAACATATTTACTGTTCACATCTAATAATAAATATTTTGTCTTTTAATATGAGTGAGATGATTGCATGGCATAATGCCAGCCTCTTGTGCTGACGATGTGACTCAAATTAATCAATAAGCTATTACTAGATAGATAGATAGATAGATAGATAGATAGATAGATGTACTTTATTGATCCCAAATTGGAAAATTATTGTGTTACAGCCGTAGGTTATCCAGGCAATGCAAAGGAACAGTACATAAAATGTACATATCAACACTAAAGAAATATATCCATAGAATACACAATATAAATAATATTGGAATACACTATAAACATACCTGACTACTACAACTCGCATAACAAATCTAAATTATAAACATAGAATCACCCACTATATACATTAGCAAGGTGTGCGAGTTACAGAGTTTTGTTTTTTAATAAAAAAAAATGATGATAATATAAAAAAAAGTAGATGTTTTAAGTGTGACATTCAAGAGACTTTGCACAAACCAAAATGGAAAGCACCGTCATGCAGCTGCAACTAATAGGCCAAATAGGTAAAAGTGGTCGCCTAAACTATTTCACACCACCGTCGGTTTCCTGATGATGTGAGAAACATATATTTTAGAAAGAAACTTCCTCTTCTAGAAGTTAGAGTTACTCTGTACTTGATGAATTTCAAGAGCACACTCGGCAGACTTTGATGGCTTCAGGCACCAGGACCAAAAGGCACCGTCGGTTCAGCTGAACGTCATGGATGAACTGGATATCTATGTTAATGTAGAGAGACCATCAGCTAATCCCAGCCACAGGAAAAGGGAGACCAAAAGTTCAGAAGATATTTATGAAAATGTGTCGTGGGAGTTAAAAAGAACTGGACCTGCTCTCTCAGGTAATAAACACATTACACTTATTTTTTACGCACACAAACGACTATATAAACTGGGAAAAAAAAGTTTGTAAACTTCTGTTTGGTCGATTATTTCTCTGTTGTTACAATGCTAATTGTTTGTCTTGTTTGTTCCTTGTTACTGATGGAGAGTTCAATCATCCAATCCACCAAACAACTCAAAACAAGAGTCAATACCAACAGGAGAATACACTGTTTACCATTGACAGGGCATTTTGGCAAATTTTTCTTGGGCGCTACCGACATAATCAGCTGTGCTGCTCATCCCACAAATGCATGATCCTTACAAGTTGGACATCATTGTGAAGGTAAATAAACGGGCTTTCCAACGACGTAAAATATAATGCCAATTAGCATTGTAACAACAGAGAAAAAATTGACCAAACACAAGTTTCCGAACCTTTTTTCCCAGTATATATTAAAGGAATACAAAAAAGCTAAAAAGACTTGTTTGAGAAACAAAAATGTTGAGAGAGTCAAACAGCAAGGGACTATTAATACCAACAGTTCATTAATGAATTACATATAGGCCCCCCCCACACACACACCCCTACTTGTGGTAACAATAGGCCCCCCTTTGAATTTCAGTGTGTTGTATTATGAGAAGCAACAATACAAAGGATGACTTGACTTTAGTTAATTTGACATTGAAATACAAACAAGCACAACATTACATGTAACCTTCAGGTGCTGAAGATGTGAAGAAGAGATCCTGCAGAGCTGCTGCAGTGTGTCTGGGTCTGCTGTGTCTTCTCCTCCTTATTGGACTCATAACTTTGGTTTGCCTATGTGAGTACTCTGTTAGCATGTTGATGAAGCCCTAAGATGATAATACTGGTTGACAGTGTTTTTTTATTTGTTTGTCAAACACAGTTACCAGCAGCAACTCTGAGCGGGAAGTGGAGATGGTCCTGTCACACAACCTAGCTAAAGAAAGAGACCAGTTACAGACCAGTTACAACAACCTGACAAAAGAAAGAGACCAGTTACAGACCAGTTACAACAACCTGACTAAAGAAAGAGACCAGTTACAGACCAGTTACAACAACCTGAATAAAGAGAGAGACCAGTTACAGACCAGTTACAACAACCTAGCTGAAGAAAGAGACCAGTTACAGACCAGTTACAACAACCTGACTAAACAGAGAGACCAGTTACAGACCAGTTACAACAACCTGACTAAACAGAGAGACCAGTTACAGACCAGTTACAACAACCTGACTAAAGAAAGAGACCAGTTACAGCTGCGGCTCAGAGGGTAGAGCAGGTTGTCCACCAATCGGAAGGTCGGTGGTTCGATCCCCGGCTGCTCCGGGTCACATGTCGATGTGTCCTTGAGCAAGACACTGAACCCCAAATTGTGAATGAGTATTTAGATTAGATCCTGATGGGCAAAAAATGGCACCTTAGTAGCCTCTGCCATCAGTGTATGAATGTGTGTGTGAATGGGTGAATGCTGACATGTAGTGTAAAGCGCTTTGAGTGGTTGGAAGACTAGAAAAGCGCTATATAAATGCAAGTCCATTTACCATTAAAGGGACTATTTGTAACTTTCAGAAATGCTTCTTAACAGCGACACCTGTGGCTGTGAAATCAACGAAAGTCAGCGTCGGGCTCGCGCTTGCTCGCTCTAAATATACCTGAACGAGCATCGCTCAAAACAGTGAGGCGACACACGTCAGCTAAAAGCACAATATCACTCTATATTTCAGCTGCTTGGCAGTAATGTTAGCTGACCAGACGAAGGTCTCTCCATGAACATGATTTAGATCTGATGCTAGTGTTGGCTTTTCCTGCCTAAGTGCAGGCTGAAGCAGCGGGGCTCTGCAGCGTGTCTCCCTGCTCTCTCCGCCCGCAGCCGGAGAGAGCAGAGGAGACACCGGCACCCGGTCGGTAACGAGAGGGTAACGTAACTCTCTGAAGAGCTCCGTCACTTCACAAGACACGGGAAAGCTCTGTTGGTCTGGAGGAGCTGCAGCATTTATTTCTGCACAAACGTCCCCTGTGCATTCACTAGATATGCTCAGAGCTAAACTAACTCTTCTGCAGTGTGTAGTGAGCGCGCGTTCACGTCTAGAGGTGGAGCGAGACAGCGAGGACGCGCGCGCATTCTGAGTGAAGGAGAGCAGGCAGCGGAGACGAGGCTCCAGCCACACGCGAGCGCGCATATGCGAACGCGCATGTGTGGCGACCCGCTACATTTATACGCTTAAAAAGTTACAAATAGTCCCTTTAAAGAAAGAGACCAGTTACAACAACATGACTAAAGAAAGAGACAAGTTACAACAACCTGACTAAAGAAAGAGACAAGTTACAACAACCTGACTCAGGGCCGGCTCTAGCCCTTTTGGTGCCCTAGGCGAAATTCAGATTTGGAGCCCTCT